>NC_065518.1:28081538-28126658 GCF_006386435.1 Epinephelus moara | reverse complement strand
ACATCAGATGTGACGGGACAGTCGATATAGAGATACATTTATTGTCTCCTCAGCTGTAAAACGCTCACTCCTTCCAGTTGGTAGGTCCGCCATCTAACTAGCTCTCCGCCGTGCGCTCCAATCGCGCCTCTCTTAAAAGGAATGAGAGGTGACACTCTGATTGGCTTATGGAATGATACGCCCAAAACACACCCATGACTAATTCACAGAGTAAGTCCAACCCCTTTAGACTCTCCGCCATGGCGCACAGTCTGAAAACGTGCTGTCTAACTAGCAAGTGACTGGGACACGCCCATGCGCCGCACGCCTGGCGCTTTGCGTTTGCATTTTAGACCACCGTTAAAGGTTTTTTTTTGGGGAGTTTTTCCTTATCCGCTGTGAGGGTCCAAAGGACAGAGGGGTGTTGTATGCTGTAAAGCCCTGTGAGGCAAATTGTGATTTGTGATATTGGGCTTTATAAATAAAATTGATTGATTGATTGATAAATAGGGCCCCCTGTGTGTTTATTTCACTTGGCTAGCTAATAGCTACCACGGTGCATTGTGCTCATATGGTGGTTACCACGGATGGCGTGCTCGCGAAAGCGAAACGTCCGTCCTCCCATTTCCTCCCCTGAGTTAACACAAGCCCTTTGGCAGTTGATCTTGTCCTCTGCTAGAATGGTAAGGAGCTTCTGGACGTCATTGTCTGCCCAATTTACAGCCACTCTCGGCTGCTCTTCTTCTTCTTTGAGTTATCTGCTAACTGCTACTGCCTGCTTTTTAAATTTTGCGGCACTGTGTCATAATGCCCCATCCGTCCCGTCTATGGTCCCATCCTGCCTGCTGTCCTTCTTAGACAGACATTGATTCGGTGCTATTACTACCTCCAATGTTGGCTTAAATGAGAGACAACTCTGGCAGGTGCCATTAAACCTGAGGGCCATTTGGGTTGAGAAACGCTCCAGCAACATTTCAGCACCTTATGAATAGGGTGTTAGCTGGTCAGTCAGGGTGTGCAGCGTATTTAGATGTTGTAGTCGTGTTCAGTGACACGTGGGAAGCTCATGTTCAGCGGTTGAATACAGTGTTTGACAGGTTGGCAGAAGCAAATTTAACTGTGAATTGACCTATCTTGGCAAGGTTGTAGGCCAGGATGAAGTTTGTCCTATGCAGGATAAGGTGGAGGCCATAGATGAATATCCTGTGCCAACATCCAAAAAGCAGCTGATGCAGTTTCTAGGGTTAGTGGGATATTACTGTAGTTTTTGCAACAATTTTACTACTGTGGCTGCCCCACTGACTAACCTTTTGAGCAAAAATACTCCTTTTGTCTGGTCTCCCCATTGTCAAACTGCTTTCAGTGCTGTCAGAAAACCGATCTGTTCTGCGCCTGTTCTTGCAGCTCCTGTTTTTGATAAACCTTTTAAAGTTCAGGTGGATGCAAGTGGCGTTGGAGCTGGGGCTGTCCTCCTGCAGGAAGGGGAAGGGGGAATTGAACACCCTGTCTGCTTCTTTTCGTGTAAGTTTAACCAACTATTCAGTTGTTGAAAAGGAGACACTGGCCTTGATTTGGGTACTGAAGTTTTTTGAAGTGTATGTGGGACCATCATCGCCAGTTACCATTTACATGGATCACAATCCGCGAACTTTGCTGGCTAGTATGCAAAATGCTAACCAAAGACTTATGTGTTGGGTACTGTTTCTTCAGCCTTACACACTTGTTGTAAAACACATTAAAGGCCGTGAAAATTTAATGGCGGATGCACTTTTTTTCGAGCTCCATGTTGATACCACAAAGACCCTATTAGTGGGGGTCTTTGTTTTATGGGGGACGGCCACAGGCCTTGGGTTCAGTGTGTTTGCCTGTATTCCTGCCTCTGCTTTCTTCTTCCAGAGCCTCCTTGATTGCCTGCCCCTCCCGCCTCATTTAGGGTTTGGCTTCTCCTGCTTGGGGCTTTTAAAAGCTGGGTGAATCAAAGATGCCTCTCTCTCCGTCCTGGAGGGTTGGTGCCTTTCAAGCACTCTCCTTGGTTTGTTTGGTTTGGGTTGATTATATTGAGTTTAGCCTTGGTTTCCTTTTACACATACTGTAGCTTGTGTTAGCACCCAACACCCTCACCACTCTACTGATTTAGTCTGACTTAACCACTAGTTTTTCTTTGTTGAGTATTTCAATAAATTATCTGTTTATTTAAAAGCTGTTCCTGTGTTGTCCTCCCTTCTTTGTTATGCTCTCCAACGAGCTGGGCATAAAACCCCCAATTCTGTGATTGTATCTTTTCTAAAGAACGCCAAGGCAGGATAACAGTGCGACATTCCCACCTTGAACAGGCAGTGAAAAGTGTTGATAGTTAGCACTGTTAGCACTGTTCCCATTGATAGCACTGCTCACGCTGTTAGTACCATTTGCTGCTAGCCGCCAGCTCCACCTGCATGTTGAGAACTGTTTGCAGACAGTCCCAGCTCAGACCCTGAATTATAGATATGCTCTGAATGTCGTACACAGCTTCTTTAAGGAGGTGTTTAAATGCAAGGTTGTAATTAAGTATTTTTACATTGTTGTACTTGTACTTTTTCTTAAGTAAAGGATCTGGGTACACTGGGTTTGTTCTTCACTTCCAAGGTGGACCTGTACACAGTTGGTCCAACACAGAGAAATGCATGTTTGGATTGAATCCAATCATTTTGTACTGACTCAGACACTTGGTCAATCACAGACTCCAATCACGACTTAATGAGTTATGTGCTTATAACTGAATAACTTTAATAAAATTATGTATTTTGTTTTTCTGGATGCGAGTTAAGACTGTAGGCGGTATTTTTCATTAACAGCCTCACAGGAGATTGCTGTGGGTGTATTGCCACCTACAAATGTGTGGTTCTGTGCATGCATGTGAATGTGGGTGAGTTTATATCTGCACGAGCATGCGTGTCTGTATGCATGCGGAACTGTATTTGTATAAGAGCACTTACATTTATTATTTGTTAATGTAAAGTATATATAACAATTATGAAAATTTAAGTGCGGTGACCAGTCATAATCATTAGTGAACCAGCATTTCACATTAAAATTCATATTTAGTGGAGGACCACCATTTACTCTCCTCCTACACACAGCATGTGTCCCTCATTTGCTTTTTATCCACACTTCCTGGAGCAAACAATCACTCCACACTATGAAAGGAATGGAAATCAGTCATGTGTATGGCGGAAAAATCATTCAAACCAGTGAAACCGCAGTTTCTCATTAATAATGGGGGCTACACTTTGATGCAAATCCATAACTGTCCATAGATCAATGCTCTGCTCATGATGCATTGTATATTTCCACATTTAATGAAACAATCAAATGAATGTCGTGGAGTAAAATATGCAAGCATGTCTTCACAAATGCTGGGGAGAAGTAACATTAGACTACAGAAGCCTGATCAGAAAGACAAAATGAGACCGCAGCAGTAAAAAGAAATACTGAGATTTGTTGCATAATTTACAGCTCTGTGTAAAAAAATAGGACAACGTTCCAAAGTGCTACGTTCTTCAAATGAAATTAGTGAAAATTGCAATGTCTGTTATTTATACAAAAACAACAGGGAGTTGGCACACCTTTGCTGCATATTTTCTCTCAAACATAATCTCAGAATAGTTTTCACACCAGGGTGCCAGTTTGCAAAACTCCACACATAAAATGCTAACAATAAATTTGGCTGTAAAATCTTGCATAGCACACACAATGTCATCAAATTAGGTAAAAACTCTTGGAGTACGTTTATCACAATAACACAACACTATGTATACATCACTGACTTTGTACCATTTCACAATAAGATTGTCATTCGACTTATGTTATCATTTGAGGTGAAAAGTTCAGTATTTGAAATGATGCAGTAAGAAATACTTTAGAAAACTTGTTTTGTTCATTTTATATGATGTATTACTGAAGAAAATGAAGTCTAGAGTCTGATTTTACAGTACATTGAGTCCTTCATTATTAAAAAGCAGAATGATGGTTGTGATTGTTCTGCATCAGTTTCCTGTTTCTGTTCTGTATAGTACAAAAAGTCTGTTGTCAAGACAAAGCAATATTGTGACATTATAAAATCTTACATTAGACCAAAAGACTCAACTCTAATAATAAGTCAAAAGTCAAGACAAACTCCTATCTGGTTCTAGCAATTTTAGTTTAAACTATTCACCCTTCATCAGATTTAATGCTATTTGAGGTTCTGTTAGTAGGCTGTAGTCATTAATAGAATAAATATTTTTTGAAATAAACTAGTCCATAGCCATTGGTAGCTTTGTCACCTTCTACCTATGCCAATCCTCAATGCCTATGTGCAGTTTCACATAGATTGACCACGTGAGTGAGTAGAAAAACGTGGGACAGACAGAATGACTGACTGACAGAATGACACACTGACAGTTTCCAAGATTATGTACAGCATACCATACCATGACTTAGTCATACCAAAAATTAGAAAAAAAAAGAAAAAAACATTCGGCCACAGGGGGAGCCACAGCGATCGGTCGCATTTTAGCCATTTTTAAGCATTTTTCTGTTGTTATAGCGCCACCCAGTTGCCAATTAGAGTTAAATTTCTCCAGTCACCTTGAGGCGTCCTGTTCTACATATCTACCAAGTTTAGTAAGAATCGATATGGCGGTTAGGCCTAGATAAGAAATTAGCTCTCTAGCGCCCCCATTTTGTTTGATGGGGTCAATAATGGAGGGGTCCCCTCAGATTATGTGTGGTCATATGCCTACAAAGTTGCGTGGTGATCGGTGAAACCCTTGAGATGTTATACACCTTTATGTGATGAGCCACGCCCTCCTCAATATTCATTGCCTTATAGAAGCTCAGTTTCAGTTAGTTTTCCAACTTTTGCCAAGAGGGAACTTTAGATATTGGTCCCTAGATTATGTTCACCGAGTTTCATGCAGATCGGTCAAATTTCCTAGGAACAGATCAATTTTAAGTTAAAATTCAAAATGGAGGAAAATCTATATAACTGGAAGTTATGGGGTCTTTGGCAGATTTGCTCCTCATGAAGAGAGGCATCTCTGTGCAAAGTTTCATGTCTCTATGACATACGGGGCTTGAGATATGCCCATTCAAAGTTTGCTATTTCAATCGAATGCTATAGCGCCCCCCTTTGGCCAATTGATGTAATATTGCTTCATCCGCATCCTCCCATGACCCTCTACCACTGTGCCAAATTTCACATGGATTGACCAAGTCAGTCAGGAGAAAATTGTGAAACGCAGAGACACCCACTGACAGAGTTTTCGACATTATATAGTAAGACATGCATTTGTTGATTAAAGCTTAAATCCTGTAAGAGGTAGGTTTGACAGTATTTTATTCAGCCTAAATTTGAATCTCTTAGTCAGTCCATTTGTCTTGAGCTCTTAATATTTGTGACAAGAGTTAACAAGTGACTATCTTGCAGTGGGATTAGACCAGTCACAATACAGCAATCCACCACACCCTGCTCGGATGACACCCGACTTTGAACTCAGCCTTCATTTTGACTATAACCACACTCCTGTAAAGACAAACAGATGGACATACATCGATCAGCCAAAGCATTAAAACCACTGACAGGTGAAGCAAACAACATTGATCATCTTGTTACAGTGCAGTGTTCTATTGAGAAACCTTGGGCTCTGACATTCACGTGGTTGCCACCTGACACACTCCTCATGCCTAAACACCAGTGCAGACCATGCCATGTACCCAAAGGACATCCTCCAGAGGTCCTGTGTCCATGCCTTGACAGGTCAGAACCAATTCCGGTCCAAGGAGGCTCCACCGTGGATCCGGGGTACCCCTGGAGAACCAGTATGTGCCTCAAATGTTCGATCAGATTGGGATCTGGGGTATTTGGAGGCCAGGTCGACGCCTTGAGCTTTTGGTTACGTTCCTCAGGTCATTCCTGAGTAGTTTTTGCAGCGTGGCACGGTGCCTGTCCTGCTGGGGTGCCACTGCGTACAACAAGTGTTGTTGCCATTAGGGGGTTTATTTTGTCTGCAACAGTGTTCGAGTGGGTGAAGCGCATCAAGTAGCATTCACATGAATGTCAAGACCAAAGGTTTCCCAGCAAAACATTGCATTGTAACGAGACGATCAATGTTTTTCACTTGACCCACCAGTTTTAATGTTTTGGCTGATCAGCCTGTGGTACTTCCCGCTACAACAGGTGTCTCCAGGGACCACATTTTGCCATTATGACACACAACACACACAAACACAAGGGATCACAAAGGGAAAACAATACCAGCTGACGTGACTTGTCGCAGCTGGTGAAAATAACATAAACTCAGAACTTAAATAAGATCCATACATTGTGTTAGCTGAGAAGGTCACAACCCAAGATAAAATGTGAAAATGAGATGAGCTGCATTTCAATTAATTTCTTATTCATTTTTTTTCTACCTACATGGCAGTGGTGGTGAAGTAATTAGCAATTATCTTTCAACACTATGCACCTGAGTTGTTATCATAAGGACGCATTTATTCAGTGATTAGCGTGCACACACTTGTATGAGATATCTGTCATCTAGACACTGAGATTTAGTGTTTTGCACTTAGCCATTAATTAAAAAAAGTATTTTACATTTAAAAGTAAGAATGTAGAAAGTTAGTTTGGCTCTTTGGACCAAGAGTTCTGCACAATGAAACACTGTTTCAAAAAACATAAACCAAAGAAACCACATCATAAGACATAATTTAGTGTCTTGAGTGCAACTTAAATGGTCTACAGAGATGAAACAACAGAGGTAAGATAATATTATGAGGTGAGACTTTACTGAGACAACACAAGGGAAATGGGTTTAGGGAATGTAGCAAACAAAGTCAAGATAATTGTGTTGCCAATTTTACGTGCACTGTGTGAGTTGGCTTTTTAAGCCCACATCGGCAACAATTCCCAACCCACTCCTAGCTCTCTAATAAGAGCATAAAAAAGTCCCTACAAACCTTTAAGATACACGAAACTCAAAACTGTGTCTTTCTAACTAAAGAGGTGTTAACGTGTTGGTTGTCTTGCTGTCAGCTTCTAGAAATGTCAACAATAACTGTTAATTGCTTCCCTGTTTGTTTGTTTTTTTCTTTTCATGAAACAAGTGATCTTTATTTCCTGCCTGAACTGTTTAGTTTGGAGCTGTTGTTTCATCACTGACTCCAAATATTGAACACTGCTCTTCCCTGGGCGTCACTTTTGATGTTTAATTGACACGTCATTAGACTAATTAGCTCATTAGACTTGACATAACATTGGCTCTGCGTAGTGTTCAATAATGCATCGTGTATTCCAGGATATATTTGGCTGGATTTTTCACCATTTACATTCAAATAACTTACTCCAAGTCAGGAAGAAACAGAGTATTGACTTTTAGTGAGCACTTCAGCCCAGAGTCAGTGCAAAACAACCTGAGCTGGCAAACAAGATTTAGTGCAGGATGTGACACAGCAGCTCTGCTGTTAGCTGCCTGTGGAGCTCAGCACCAGGTGAGTCTTTCTAAATGAACTGTAAATTGTTTGGCCTTCATGGGGTTGTGGTGTTGAGCTGATTTAATGTATATGATGCATGAGGTGGTCATGCTCCCTCTGTGTGTTGATAATACAATACACCTGAACCCTGCTTAAAGAAACTGTCCATTTGACTTTAATCATGTCAAGGATGCTCTGGAGTGTTTTCAGTCCAGCTTATTAAGGCTATGGCATTCCTTTGTTACTTTCACTGCTGTACACTGTGCTTCACACGTTGCCATAGTCACACACACATCACTGTCGTGTGGCACTATAAAGTTACTTGCAATATTTGCTTCAGCTTCTTAATTTTAATTTTTTCTTTTACAGGCACCCCTATTATCTGGTGTCTGGACTTTTGTAAGAAAAAACAGAACAAACCAGTGATTTCCAGACTTTTTCTGCCCTGCTCTCCTCCTCTGAGTCACTATTTAACCCCTAAGTGGTGGGGTGTTATCAGGTGGTGACAATATGGAGAAAATTAGTACCAAATGTGGTGAGTAGAAATAGAATTTTACTGAAAAATCATTATTGAGAACATGAACTACATGTTCCTTTTCACCCATGATGTCATTTCTGTTGTCTAAATGATCCCGAATAATTCTAGCTGCTCTCTGAGGCTGTACGTAGACACAATCCATCACAGTCTTTAGTTTTGCAGGTATTTAGTAATAGACCAAATATCTGAACAAATTAAAAATTTGATCAAATGATGGTGCTAGATAAAAGTTTAGCCTTTTACTGTCCCTGTAACATTTAATTAAATTTACCTATAACACTTATCCAAGGCATATCCAAAGTTAATTGAAAGCTGTTCTTGTTCCATTTTTAGTATATGTACATGCATGGTCTAATTTGAAACTTAAGTTCCCCCCAACCGCTGCAAGTGCCACTGTCATTGGCTTATAGCAGTTTGAATACAATGAAATAAACATTTTTGTGTTTGCTTTTGTCTCTGCCCAAATATTTTGTTGAAAAAGGATGCTGCAGATGACTAGAACTGGGACTTCTTATCTGGAGAACACAGATGACTACAGCCTTACAAAGTCCAAATTCAATGTTGATAACTGTATCGTAGAACGTCAAAATTGCACGTTTTCTGAGGTTTTGTCCAAGTGCTTTAAGAAAAAAGAGGGTAAATCAATGTACCGAATGTGTGATTAAGAGTGAAATACAAATCAACAAAGACAAAAAGATGAGCTTACTATATAAAGAAAATACTTGTAAAAAAACTTAAATTAATAAGAAAGACTTTCTCCCCTTGAGGCATTTGTTTTTTATTTATGTACATTTTAATGGTCTATGGCCATAGGAACGAATTCAAAACTCTTGAGGTCAAAAGTTTCACTGGCTACAAGACCTGTCACTCATCAGACTAACCATTTGCTATTGGCTTGCTCAATAAACTGAGAAGAGAGGCAGGCCGTTCCTTTCAACACATGCCCTCGTTGGCTATTGTAGTCTGTGGAGAGAACATGAAAGTGTTCATTGGTTCTAGTGAGGTGTCAATCAAAAGGACAGAATTCAGCCATCATTTCGATAGAAAGCTCTTCGCAACAATTACATGCAAACTCGAAATATATTTGAAAGTTTGTTGAGAAATATGAACAGTTGAAATGATGCAACAGCAGTCCATCGATATCTATGGATGTGATAATGTGTTTGGACTAAATATTTCACTGGATTTAAATCGTCTTGATCTTTGCAAAATATAAGGATTGTTTTTGTTGGAGTATTATCAATTTGTGGATTATGACAAGGCAAAATATGCAAGTTAAACTGTTTCGTTGGTTGTCTGACAGAAGCATTAGTGTAGCTGCAGTGGTGTTTGCATCTTGAAATAGTCCACCTCAACTGAACCTCAAGAATCACAGCTTAGGTCATATGAGCAAACCACTTAAGCACAGCAGCTGTTTACATATAATTATCTATTAAAGAGGTTTGATGGAATCACCCTAGCGATTACACTTAATACTAAAGGGGACATGACTGTGTGTGGCAAAGTTCATGGCAATCCACCCAAAAGCTGTCAAGACATTTCATTCAAAACCGCAATGGTGGTGCAAGAGGAAGAACAGGAATACCAACATCATCAGGAAACATGATATAGGGAGCCTCTCATTTCTTTTGGCAATCCATCAAGAAGATTTTGAGATATCTCAAGGGATAAGTGAAAACTTAAGGCGCTAAACAAAAAGCCTCTGGGGCACATGAATATCTGTACACAATTCACTGGCTATCTGTGTAATGACTGTTGTCAGTCTGGACCAAAATTGTGGACTGTCTGACCAATCGTCAGATAAACATTCCTGTCCTGAGAGACATGTGGCTAGCTTGTAGCAAGTTAATCAAACTTCCAAATGAAATACAAGGCTTTCTGACTATAATGACTCGAGATCACCATGGGTCTATAACATTTAGTATTTGACATTTTTGCTCAATGAGTATCATCCAAGGTTCCTGTAGTTTTAACATGGAAGAAAAAGCAGATTTAAGTTGGAATGGCCATTCCTGTCATCTACCTTTGTTGGGAAGAGCCTGCCCTGCATTTGCCTCAATTTACTTTCGCACTTCGAGGTTGTTGCTGTAACTGAAACCTCTTTTAGCCAACTTGGTATTCATCAAGTTGTGCTGCCAGGTGACTGCTTGAATTTTGCTGCCACTCAGAATCAACAAGAAGAACCCACAAGAAACCGGAGTTTGGCTTTTTATGCATGGCTTATGCTAGCAAGATCACAGCTGACTTTGTTTATACCGGAATTTGTGATGGGACATACATGTGCTAACTGCCACCCCTGTCATATAGAACTTAATGAACTGAAGTTACATTTAGAAGGCTCATGATTTTGCAAGGTGACTTCCACTACCTGAACAGCAGTGGTAGAGCAGGACTGCATTACAAAATTTATTTTAACTTCACTAACAAACAACTTTATCAGCTACATTGACAAATTCCCTTGTCAGATACTTTAGACAGCAATATGGCTCATTCTCACCTGGGATGTTGTGGATGGTGATGGCAAGGATGAGGAGAACAATTCGTCGCCAGCTGCTTGCTGTCTGTCCAACTCCTTCCTGTTGTTTATTTCCTGTCTCCTGTCCATCTGAGCTGGCCGAAGGAGTTCCTCTCCTCCTCTGGTACACATCTCCATTATCTATTTTATCTGTGCGACATAGGAGAATGTTGTTGAATACAAAATTCTGCAATGACTGTTCAACAATTACACACAGATAAACAGTATGTATCTTACATCAGTTTGGCATGTAAGTTAAGTGAAAGCTTGAACAATCTCATAGTAACCTTTCCAAATAGACAATCCACCAATATCTGCTACTTTGCAGAGTGACTGGCCAGGTAGACATGGTTCTCTTGGGCTCTCCTTTTTTTCATTTTTGCATTACTTTTCTGAAGCACATCTGTCTGTATTGCCAAAAATATCTTCAAGGAAAGACTATCTGCCTCAGATGTTGTTATTCCCAAGTGTATGATTTATTGTGTGAAGAATACAAAGACCCACAAAAGCCACAAAAGTCGATCAAGGGAGATCAGGGAGGCAGTGTAATGAAGCCAGGAGGTGTCTATCATCTTCCCAGCCCACCTGAGAGGAAGCCATACCATGCCCACTTCCACATGATGAAAGCCGGCTGTCTGACGTCAAGGCCAATAATTGGCTGCAAGCATATGCCACATAAAAAGACTGCTGCCTCCTAGTAAGTGCGCCCATGGCTGTACCCTGCGGTCCCTCCGCCTCACACCCTGCTCGGAGATGACAAAGTTGAAAAGCTTGTCGATTGGGGTGTCTGGAGTGGTGTGGGATCAGACCCCCGGTGCTAGGATTTGTGTCTGTCTGTCTCTTCAAAATATAACAGCTACATAAGACTGGATATTGGTATTTAAAGGGACATGTTGCTGATTTTCAAACAGCTCTGTGTCACTGCAGTGTGTGCAGATTAATGGTGTTTGGCATTTGCTGGACGATTAGCGGGGAGCTGCTGGCGCTGGAGCAGGGGGAGCCAAACACTGTTCATCTGCACACACTGCCCACACTGTGATAACAGAGCTGGTTGAAAATCAGCATAGTTTTCCTTTAACAGCTGCGGCCAGCTACTGTTAGTAAAATTAAATAAACACAGGGAAGGCACACACATGTAAACCGGACACACAGAAACATAAAGGAGTTAGAGGGGCATCAAAACCCAACATCCTACTTCTAAAAAGAGGCATGAGAGGCAGTTGATTTCCTCAGTGTTTTTTTGGCAAGGTTGGTGTTCAAAACCACAGATGAACTCAAGCAATAAGATGCCTCTTTGAGTGAGCGCCTGACTTGCTGCGTGCCACAGCAGTAGGCTGGCAACCAATTATCAGGTCTTGACGTACAGCAGTCTGCTTTTGTGAGTGTGGTTTCATCTAAAGTGGGTTGGAAAAACAAGAGATGCCGCTACGAAGAGGCCATGACGGCAGGTTTGTGGACCTGTCTTTAAATGTGGACATTCAGTTACCCAAGGAGAGGGTGGGAGCTAACATTCACTATTCTCTCTACTCACACAGAGGTTGCTAAAAGTTATGGAGTACTTTGCTGAAGACCCCATTAGTATTCAGTGACAACACTTCACAAGTTGGATGCATTTACAAAAAGGTGCTGAGAACAAATATGTCAAGAGGTGCATCCAATAAAGCCCAACAAAGACACTCAACCCAACATCAAGACTCTTCTTTGAAATGCTTATCATAAACAAGACCCTCAAATTTGTCAGTCGAGCAGCACTGAAGCACTTGCCTTCCAATTATCTGTCACACGATAAAAACTTTCTATGAAGCATTGCACTCAGCAAATAGTTACCCACAAGATATTTGAATGAAAGAGAAACTTACAAGACAAATAGGTTTATTACAGATTAGAGCAGATGTGTCTGCCGGCTGCCTCAAGCTTGATTAAGATTTCTGTCATCGAGTCTATAAATGCAGCCTGAGGAACACAGTACTAGGATTTTAATCTAATGTAAAAAATGCCCTGGCTTTGTCTCTCTATCTGTCCAATTATCTGCATTGTGATCTCTGTTCGCGTCATGGAAATAAAGCTAATGGTCCAGGATAATCTAATTAGCATAAACCCCCACTGGAAGTTTCACATTTAATATTAAATTTCCTTGACATAAAAAACGGTCAGTAATCATCAAACAAATGGATGTGATGGGTAACCTTAGCCTGAGAGGAGTAATGAACACCACGGCATTTAGCTGACTAAATGGTGTAATGTGTTGATGTTTAACAGTTGTGTTCCCAAAGGAGACTGCCTGCAGATAGAAGAGGGTGAAATGCAGAGGATATTAATTTATGCACTGGCAAAAATTTGGGCAACCTCATGATCTCATACACTTCTCATGCCATGGGAAAACCAAATACCAGCATATTCAGGTTGCAGCAAATGCCAATAATGTTCAACGGATTTAACAAATTTCTGTTGCAGTACGACAGGTTACTACAACTTGCTCACATGAACCAATCTGAGTTTTCTTTTTGCTGCTTTTAATTGTAAAGTAAGTGATTTGCAGCTAATATGTTAAACACACTACAGCTAAGGTTTATCATGTTTTTCCACGTTTCACCCGTCTTTAATGGAGCCTGGAGTGTGCCACCAAGATGATCACTGATTGCATTAATAAATTGATACATTTTAGCAACTGTAAATTGACTGCTGCATTCAAACCTACAATAACAGACTTTCTGGCCACTTGGGAGCAGCAGAAACAAGCTGTAAACACAACACTGACACTAGTATTATCCCCTTTTAAGTTGATATACCCAGCTTTTGCCTATTTAGACATCTAGCAGATTCAAAGCAGCATTAGCATTCATTTGGAGTCGTGTTTCTGTCCACCTGATAACTGTAAGTCGAATATTAGCTCCATTTTTGGTCTCCACCAACTCCTGATGCAAATATTGGTCACTTCAGCTGCTAAATGCTCAACTGACCACTTTTACATGCACAAAATATTACAGTTTTTGCCCTTATTACCAAAAGACAGTAATGCTACTAAGCTGTTTACATGCCCAATGAAAATTAATATTCCACTAATATTCTTATTTACGTGCAAACTTACAAGCACTTAAGAGTTGTGTATCACGTAAAATATTAAAGAGTGGAACAACTGGAGATGCTTGTGTCATTTTGCTTCTTTGCATCAAATTAGGATTTTGTCATAGAGTAGGACTTGTTCAACTGTGCAAACACAGCCTCTCTCTTTAATTCCTTTAACCACCTTCCTTGTAGCTCTCCCAAGCTCTTCCAAAAACCTGATATCAAAGCCCTCCATAATGGTTAATAGAAGGTGTTTTTCCTATTGACCAGAAATGTGGGCTTATCAACGCACAGAGCTGATCATAAATAGGCGAGAGGCCGTGTGGCAAACTACGACAAAAACCCCAGCTGAGATGCATTTTCTGAATGCGCTGTCCAAAGAATGCTCCTTAAACCTGAATAATATTAGCATTTCCCACATGTCTTCATCGGGAAATGCTACATTTGAAATAAGGCCTAATTCAGACTATCTACACGGAATATGCTGTTAACATGATCCGCATCCAATTCAGAGTATTGTCATATTCAGAATAATAATGGAATATTTGTGTGCATGTAAACATAGTCACTCTGCCAACTTTGTCAGCCTGCTTTTTGGTGCTGGGCAGGTAGTGAGATTTTTATAGTACTTTCTCTGAAATTAGCCGTCTGCTGTGTCTGGCACCCACGCCAAGAGAGTGATGAGGGTGGAAAAAAACAGCACAATTTCATAAAACCAAAACAATGTCCCGAAAGATGCTTTAAAACTCTGTAAAGCTGAGGAGAACTACAGAGGTGGGTGATAATTCTCTGTGGGATCTGTCACTACAAGCGACACCTCTCACATAAAATTAACAATGTGCTCCATTGTCAGTACAAAGACACTGATAATAGCCACTTTAATAATACATGAAATATTAAATCTCACCATTGGCCTTTCATCTACAGATGTTGTACATTAGGCAGTGATACCATACAATTCCCATGCTTGTTCCTGGTCACTGCAGAGGGCGGCAGCACTGTGTAACAATTAACAGCTCAGTAATTGCCCCCCTAAAAGGATTTATTCTACTCGGCAAATTTAATGACATTTTAGTATTTTATTCCTTTTTTTTTTTACTTTTTACAGTATAATTTAAATGCAAATTTAATTAAAGTTATAATTAAGAAATGTATTCATTTCTTAATCTTTCTCTGTAGTAACTCAGCAGACTCCATAATTTTTACCTCTTACCCCCCTGCAACCTGTCAATTCTAATCACCATCTGCTTCCATCTCTTTCTCCTCCTCCCCATCCTTCCTTCCTTTCGTCTCTCTCTCTCTCTCACACACACACACACATGCATTCCCAGACACAAGAAATTGACCTCTATTAGTGCATTCCAAGTATCTCATTTTTTGCCGTGTAGGTGGCAGTAAATTGGAATTATTTGGCGTGCAAAGGTCAAATGATATAGACTTTTGCTCATGGTGCATCCTCAGTCACTGGATGTTTTTAATGGCCAAAAGCCCTCCATCCATTTTTATCCAACAGATCTTCCTGAAGCATTTAACAATAACAAAAGGCTATGTGTACATACACTACGAAGAGCATGTGCTACAAGCTACAAACACAAGTTACAAACCATATGTATAATTATATAATGTTGCTGAGAAATACATGTATATTTTCATGATGAAATAAATATTATAATGCAATCCAGCACCAAAGAGCTGCAATGAATACTACCTTTGTGAAGCCTGTAATGTTCTCTTTGTTTTGAGACTGGCACAGGAGTATTGATTCAACTTTGTGGTCATTTATATTTTTCACTTAGTGGTGTTGATACATCGGATTATACTATATTGAATGATGCACTATTCACTAAGTCTCCCTGAGCATAAGCCAGGGCCAGTGATGTCGGTTTAAATAAAAGATTAATTTAAGCCTCAGAAATTAATATGAACTTCTCTCTGACATGATCTCTTCAAAAAGTGACATGTTCCCGTACCGTTCTCACAGATAATGATTACTGCAGGGTGGCTGTGGTGACCCTTTCACCCTCTGTTCTGTCTATTGTATTACATAGAAATCAGGTTTGGCAATTCGCATGGCTGGAAAATCAGAGCTGCATCAACAATGTCAATTTAATTTCTTAAAATTAACCTTGTTCTGATAAGATAAAAAAAGGTCACATTTATTATATGCACAAGTGGCATCTTGACGTTCCTCAGTATTCAAATATAATTTTTTAAAGAGCAGCTGCGTAGTTGGGTAGTTATGGTAATAATGACTAACTGCTGGAAAGTCAGGACACCTAAAGCTGACAGACATACATATTTTTATAAATCTCACCTGTTGTGTTAACTCACACTACACTAAATCTGCCTCTCTATCCAACCAGAACCTGCAATGTTTATGCTCACACTGTCCAGATCAACTGAAAAAATAGATAAAGTGGCAGCATTACTTTGTTCTATTCTACTGTGAAGACAAAGTAAAAATATGGAGCCGCAGATGTCCGAAAGATGCAGGCAGTATGTTCTGTCTGCTCTGTATTGAGGTTCCATTTTATATGACACCAATAACAAATAAGGAAGTATGCATGAAATACATATTCTGACAAGCATAAAACTGAAGTAACACTGAGAAAATAAAGTAAGCTCCAAATAAATTTCCTGCGACCAAATCACCTGAATAAACACTGGCATTGCCTATGTTTCTGCAAACCATGTTACATTTGTACATTTTATATGTGGCGTATAGGTTGAAACTTTACAATTGTTTAAAGTTTATATTGTGACAATGCCTTGGTTAACGTGTGGTTCGGTCTGGCACAAAAACCACTTGGTAAGGGTTAGGCAAAAATCATGTTTTGGCTTAAAATACACAGTTTGATTGAAAGAAACAGGGCTGGAAATATCCTCAATTTGTTAAAAAAAATACCTGCTTATGTCGCTACAAACACAGCTAGAAATGTCCCTACCTCTCATTAAAAAAATACCTCCTTTTGTTGCTACAAACATGGCTGGAAATGTCCCTATCTCTCATAAAAAAACTACCTGCTTTTGTTGCTACGATAAGCCCAAAAATGTCCCTTCCTCTCGTTAAAAAATACCCACTTTTGTCGCTAAAAACATAGCTGGAAATGTCACTACCTCTCATTAAAAAACACCTGCTGTTGTTGGTTCAAACAGGCTGAAAATGTCCCTACCTTTCATTAAAAAACACCTGCTTTTATTGCCACAAAAGGGCAAGAAATGTTCCTATCACTCATTATAAAATAGTCACTTTTCTTCCTAGGACAACAGCGTACAATATCCCTACCTCTCATTAAAAATACCCGCTTCTGTTGCTACAAATACAGCTAAAAATGTCCCTACATGTCTTTAAAAAATACCAGCTTTTGTCGCAATGAAAACTACTGGAAATGTCCCTTTTTCTCATTAAATAATGCCTGCTTTTGTCACTACAAACAGGCAAAAAATGCCCCTATCTCTCTCACTTTTGTTACACCAAACAGAAATTTCCCTACTTTTGTTAAAAAATACCTACTTTTGTCGCTACAAACATGGCTGGAAATGTCCCTGCCTCTCATTAAAAAATACCCACTTTTGTTGCTACAAACATGGCTGGAAATGTCCCTGCCTCTCATTAAAAAATACCTACTTTTGTCGCTACAAACATGGCTGGAAATGTCCCTGCTTCTCATTAAAAAATACCCACTTTTGTTGCTACAAACAGGGCTGGAAATGTCACTACCACTCATTAAAAATACCCGCTTTAATTGCTACAAAAGGGCTGGAAATGTCCCTACCACTCATTATAAAATAGTCACTTTTGTTACTAGAAACATGGCTTGAAATGTCCCCACCTCTCATTAAAATATACCTTCTTTTGTTGCTACAAACATGGATAGAAATGTCACTACCTCTCCTTAAAAAATACTCCTTTTGTTGCTACAAATACAGCTAGAAATGTCCCTACCTCTCATTAAAAAATGCCTGCTTTTGTTGGTCTTGAACAGTGGTACACTACTGTCTACTGCTTGGCAGATGCTTCACCAAAGTGTTACATCATCCACCATCTCCTCCTGATGAGAAACTCAGCTCAAATACATGTAATCTTAACTACATCACCTTAGCAATGTTGATATGACATATATCAAACATACAAATTTAACATATCCATGGCCTGCAAAAACATGCTTGTACAATGCCAACATTTTATTCTAGTGACTGGGCTTATTTTCTCATTCTTCATTTTATTTGTATCATTATTTTTACAGAGTGTCTGGTTGTTTGTTTACTGATGCTAGCACAGAGCTAATTTTGCACCAAGAAATAAAAATAAATAGAGAAATACAGAATGGAGCCTGAGAAGGTGTGCAAACACAAATAAGCAGAGGCAAATGTTGCCTTAGAGTAGACAAACAATACTTGGGGGGTGTATGGGAATGCATATGTATGTAGTTGTGCACATGCATGACAAGGTCATATTGAATTGCCTCCTATGTCAGTGATGTAGGTTCAAAAAATCTATACCACATAATCAAGGCAATCAGATAAGATGGTTGTGCACCAAACCTTGACAAATTTGGTTGAACAATTGCTCATTAAATAAAAGGACAAAAACATTGGAAACAGAGGCAGACTGGAGCAAACCGAAACATAATGAGGCATTATAAAAGCCACATACTGTAAACCTGACAAGACAGCGTGTCAGGTTAAGACTGAGGAGGACTGTCATTACGATGGTGGTTTGCGAAAGTCAATATTATATGAATTGACAGCTACTGAAGCCTGTTCTGTCTGTCTTACTCTCACACGCTTAGGAAACGTTTCTCAAACATGGGGAACTTTGGGCTTTTGTTAGGGATTATTTTCAATGTGGATGAATACACATTTGGAGCACTAGTGGGTATTTACAGGATTAGCATGGTGTACATTGTAATGAAACAACATTCAGCGCCGAGTCCAGCGCCATGTGGGGTCTTAAGAGGGCTTAGACCCCTCAGTTGTTCTTTTTGCCCCCCTCTTTTTAAGCTTTATGCATCTATAGAATTACTGGCTGAGATACATGAGACTACTAGAGCAGTGCTGTCCACAGTACTGAAACGGAGTAGAGGAGACAGAAAGAGACCTGCAAGCTGCAAACACTTCTTTATTATGTGCCTTCCCCTGCTGATTTTGAAGCTGATTCCTAAGTGGAAAACAAATATTTAGCGCTCTGCTAGTGCTGTTTTTAAATGAATCTGACGAGTAAATGTCTTCTTTATGTGTCGATTCTGAAAAAATTACCTTATGTTTTTGTTATTTAGCCTTTCTGAAGCTAGCTAGAGTTTTATTTATGCCTGCCCCACAGTACTTAACAGCCCCCTCAGTCAATCAATCAATCAATCAATTTTATTTATAAAGCCCAATATCACAAATCACAATTTGCCTCANNNAGAGAGAGAGAGAGAGAGAGAGAGAGAGAGAGATGCAGGTAATGACAGTAGCTTACAACAACATTATTGAAAGTAATAATATTATAGTTATAGTACTGGCTACAGTCACTTCATACTGGCGCCTGGCCTGCCCCTTGCAACAGTTTGGCTTCTTGATGTGAGTTTTAATACTTTTGGACAACAATGGAGCCCTATGGCGCAGAGGAAGTAGATACATCAGGCCTTGGCTACAAAGGTAATGCTTTTTAGTAACACCACTTCATTGTTGTGTTTGGTCTTTTTGTGGGTTTACAATGGAATATCACCAGACTTATTCTTCAAGTTTAGGCCTTGTTTCTCATTTTTACTGAAACCTGCTGTACATCTTCTGTCAGCTGCGAGCCCTTCCTTTACAGTCTCTATAGCTTTAAATCTGGCAGGAGTCTTTGAAATAGTTTTTCCAGGTTATTTAGGACTTTGATGGCCCCGTAGTTTGCAAGAGGACAGGGAAAGGATTTTTGGCAGTGGGGTGACCACCACTGCTGATTTCAAGCACTGCAGTTTCTGGGTGTGCTGTTGTATTTCAGTGACAGGTCTGATTAGCGAATGGATGATGTTGTTGTTGCAGGTACATGAGTGGGAACAAAGCCCTGGCTCTCAGCTGCTTCTTTCCGCTGTGCCACTTACTTGCTCAGGAAGCCCTCTCTGTATGTTCTTTATTTTTGTTCCTTCAATGTGGTAGACCACAGCAGAGGAGAAAGGGCACTTTGCTAGGGAATCATTAAGGTTCATTGAACGTTCACTTTCTTTGGGGAGCATTTGGATGAGATTGCTCTTTGCTTCAGGGCAGATGGTTTTGGGTCACATAGCAGAAGAGAGGTGCATCAATTGGTGGCTGATGACCTGTACTGTTGCCCTTTACTGTATTGCAATTATATTGCTTGTATGAATACAGTTGAGTATCAAGTTGGGGAAGCTGAGGATTGGTCCCTGGAAGTTCAAAGTTGGTCACTGCCCACAATACAGCAGAAAAGATTATTTTCCCAGCCTTTCCAGAGAGGCAAACATAAATGGAGCTGGGTGTAGTGAAGTATGTTGGCTCATCACTGTTTAACTACTCAAAGCCAATGTACTTACAGTACAGGCAGCATGTGTTTGTTTAGATCTGTGCATTATTTGTCCTTCTGCCAATGATTTGGTGGATTTTTATTGGAATTTCTTGTTTGTTTGGTTCCTCCTCAGCTTGGTCAGAAGGTCTTTTAATTTACTTTCTAGGGTTTAGTTCCACTGGCCTGTTTTAAAGAGGAGTGCTTTGAAATGTGTTTTCGGACAATGTGTGCTAGTTAACAACCAGAAAGCAGTAGGACTTTGGTTTTTATCTACATAGTTCTTATAAAATTATCTGATTCTAAAATCTGCCGGGAACAACTAACCTGGAAATCCAGATCCCCGCCCCTAGCAAATTCGAATTTGCTCTGCACGGGGATCTGGCCCCAACGAGCAGAGCCCGGTGAATCGCCATCGGACCAATCGGATCAGTCTAGCTGACAGAGGCGGGCTCTGGGCGGGCGTAACATGATGAGGACATGATGACTCCATAGGAGTCGAAAAGTAAACAGCCAAGATGGCAGCTGGTGAAGGGCCGCGTCCATTCAAATTAGCTTTGGAAGAAACGCTACAACTACACTTATCTTTTTCCTTGAGTGAGGAACAGAAAACTGCCCTAGAAGCCTTCGCTTTCAGGAAGGACATTTTTGCCGTTTTGCCGACGGGATACGGCAAAAGCATAATATATCAGTTAGCCCCACTGGTCGGCAAACCAATGGGGCTTAGTGCAATGAATACGTCACCTTGTTTTTTGCTCTGATTGACTATCGTACTATCCAATTGCATGCGGCGGTATTTAATATGCCTCAGTTAGTGCCGCCCCTAGATTGGAGTCTGGATTTCCAGGCTAGGGGACAACCAATTCAGAGCTGTAGATTGGAGTCTGGATTTCCAGGCTAGGGGACAACCAATTCAGAGCTGATATGAGGCTTGAAGCCATTTCACACCAATCACAGATTTTGTACAAAAACTTCTCATGGAAATTTATAACAACTGATTTTGTGGTTTCCTATGATGCTTGCACACCCCTGCAGAACATTCGTATAGGGATAAAATATTGGAACAGACCCCGACTTTAGCCCTTTAGACACTCTATCTGGATAGGTTTTTACTGCAAGGAGTAGATATGGACACTATTTTGGAGGAATCTCATTGGGCCTCATTCATTTATTTATGACACACAGCTGATTAAATATCGGGGAAGAAATATATGTCTCCTTCCAACCTCTCCAGGTAACAAGTATCATTAATACACAGCGTGCCCCAAGTACATTTAGCTCAAAACCAGCCCCAAAATGAGGGAAATCTGAAACGACTGCATGAGAATCTATGAAGCACAGCCATGCTGTTGTCGGACCCTTGTTGGAGCTGGCCGATGTTACATTATGATTGGCCAGTCTGCGTTTGAGGGCGGGACATAGCAGAGTCAACTGTGTTGTTCTTGTCTTTTACAGCTTTTAAACTTGCCACCACTATCCAGAGTAAAGAAAGTGTTGTTGTTATGCAGTTGCTACGTCTCAGTGGAAGAAGTGGAAGAACAAGACCATAACTCACAGTTTAGATTTTCATGAAACCAGACGGTGTTTACTGCCTCTGTTGAAACACATTAATGTGGTCTGTCATTTCAGGAAGGAGATATTAGAGCAGACAGCAGGAAAAATAAATCACCCACATCCTAAATTAATTACCCCAAGGAGGTTTAGGTAAACACTGCTTCCCAGTTGGTAGCTTAGATTTACAGGAAATTTGATTAGCCTGTGAAGGTAGCTTTGAGGAGCTGTCCTGCTTGGATTGCCTTGCACACTTGAATGAAGACGGGAGGTACACCCACTGCACACACACACATCTCATTAGGGCATATTTTTCAGTCTCCTCCAAACACTTAGCAGAGTAGCCTGTTACTTTGATTGACAGGTGGGTGGAAACACTTCATTGAGATGATTAGCGTTCTGTGGTGGAAGTCTCAAAGTGGCTCTGACTGACCTTGGAAAACCCACACAAATTCTCCTTGACAATAAAAACCACCATAGAATATTTTATAACTTGCTAGTTATTTTGTTTTGTTTTTTGTTTTTACGTAGCATTTTGTTATCAACATCTGCCTCCACCTTCATTCTCTTTCACCCACTTCTCTGTCTCTTCCACCCACGCACTCACTCTCTCACACACTCTCTGACAGTCTCACATCTCTACCTTACAGCCCAGCAGTCTCACTCAGATATGCTCCTCCCCTCTCCTGCGGTCCCTCTGTCTGTCCGTGCTGATTGTGATTTCTGCGTCCACAACCCCCAAGTAAAACCCTCTCCTTGGCTCTGGCCTGCTGACCCTATATCTTTATTTTTTCACTCCACTGCTTCTCATTAATCACCCTCCTCCTCCTGCTCCTCCTCCTCCTCCTCCTCCTCCTCATCGTCTTCTGTGTCACGCTTCACCTACACAGCTCTGTCCTCGCTCTCGGCGACTCCGCCTTTGTCAACACCAACGACAGCACTAACACCAAGGCTAAGTAACACATTCTTATTATTAAACACTGTTTTATCTCATAATGTAAGGTATGATTGATTCTATGAAAGGAATTCTGTTAAAGTTACAAATCCAATAAATAAGTTCCACTAACTTATTTGTTTAACAGTGGAAACAGAGTGATCAGGTAGCTTGGGATGAAACCTTCCTATACAAATACTATTCAAGTAATTTGCTAATAGTAATCAAGTAGTCCACTGGCAGCGTTAATTCTTTTTATACATGACAATATACATAAAAACAATTTAACACTAGTGTAATCCTATTTTTTATTTATTTATTTATTTTTCTCCCATGATACTTTGCCTTGCAATAACTTGTCTGCTTCTAGCTGGCTACCTGAGGCTGCTGCTGCTGCATGCACACTGAAATCCTGACGGGCAGAAGGCCATTCTCTCTCAATGAAAAACATAGCGTGTGCCCTCGAAGCTTCTCGCTGCTTGTCAGGGCTCCTAGTGTTTGAGACAGAAAACGAACGCGCATGGCGAAAGCACCTGTGGTTGAAGCCGGCCTTGTAAGGTGGATTAATAATACCTGTCACGTAATGCGCCCGGAAAGATACGGCCGCACTCCATTTGCAAACATTAAATAAAATTCAGTAGATAGCGAAGCTGTGTATTTCATTACTTTATATTAACATAATAAATATACAAACACTACTGATAGTGATCAATTTGACCTGGACAGACGTATCACTATAAGAGGTTTCCACTGCATATGAAATATTTCATATATTATAATTCCATCTCAATCATGTAAGATGCATACTGTGTCAAGAACGCATCACAACTAGATATACATGTAAATGCCTACTTTGCATATTTCAGTTAGTTATAAAGCTTTTTTGAGTGATTGTAAACAGTTACGAGTTCTTTACAGTTAGGCTGAAAAATGTGTATATGAGGGGTTTGAAGAAATAGTTTGAGATCATATGAAATATGTTAACTGAGAGGTAAACTTGGAAGATCAATGCCACTTTTGGTTAGCTTAGCATCATTCTCGGAACCCATCGGCTATATTCGGCGTCTGACTTCCGGCAGACGGCGATACAGCCTCTGGGGGCAGACCCCCGATTTTTTGGCATTCCGGTTTGATTTGGGCGGAGGAGGCGAATTTCCGTTTCCGACTTCCGTTTATATATAAGTAAATATGCTGAACCATTGTGATGGATTCAGAGTTTGCAGTGACGCCAATTATGTTGCACCTCGTTAGTTCACCGCACGGACCGTTTATCCTGGCAACAACTGCAGCCGGCTCAAACGTGATGGGCCAATATCACGCGGACTACAAACAGCCTACAACCGGAAACCAGGGCTCTTCCGCTCTTCTTCCGGAGGCAAGATCTCCGGGGTTTGCCTACAGACTCTACATTCACTGAATGTAGAGTCTGTATATAGAGACTAGCTTAGCACAATTTTCTTTTAAAATATTTTTTTCTTTCTTTCATTATTTCAAAAAACACTGACTGGAATTATAAATTGTTGTTACAGTGCGTTATAAAGCATTAACAGTTTCCGTATGTCAAAATCATTCACAGGTGCCCTTATTTTGGTCTTGTGTGTATGTTAGAAAGTACTGAAGCAATACCATTATGTATGATGTGTATGAGGACACATATAGGGTTGGGCCGGTGTAAACATTTTCCAACAGGTTTGAAAATAAGCCAAAATACATGTTTTTCAGAGTTTGAACTGGGCCTCTTAGTTCAAGTCAAGGGAAATCGAAATGCTGCTGCAAATGTTAGATAAATGGGTGTAAGGAGATAAGTGTGCTTCCAACTTTGTCTAATTCATTTTGCTTTTGCATGCACACAAGAACACAGTGGACAGATTCTTAAATTGAGCAACCATTTGGACGATTACATCTATGTTAGCTTGTTTAGCTATTGGACAAAAAATAAATAAATCTGCAAATGTTGGTTACTGGGTGTTCATCTGCCATCCTGCACTGCGTCACATGCGTGTATGTGTATCTCACACTAACACAAGCCTACTTAACACATCTCTCACACAGCCTCAATTCCCACCTGTTGTCTGTCATCACCTCGGGTACTCATTAGCAACAGCCGCCTCAGCAGCCATAGGAAAATCATTCTGCTAACAATAAACATTGTTATAGTTAGTGATTTATTACCATCAATACACAGTTACAAATGAATCCTGCTGTGCCAGCCACTCACATTGGCAACAGTTACCCTGACAACCTAGGAACATTGACTTGGAAAAATGAAAATGGCTCAGGTGACCTTCCTTGAGAACAGACAGTGGTGTGACAAAGGTGGGGGATCAACTCATATTGTTTTCATTGCAATCTGACTCTTTTTAGCTTTTTACCTTTTTTTGTGGATCAAATTTCTACAAAGTCCAAATTATGCTGTTGATTAAATTCTCCGACATTAATTATTATTATTATGACTTTAATTCTCTGACATGTCTCTTTGTCTTATCACTTATCTTTGTTGGTAACTGACCAAGTGCAATTAAAGCTCAGCAGATCCTTTTAAAGCTGCACTAATCAATATTTTCATATGAATAATAGGTCAAATGACTAGTAGGGGTCGTTTGTAGTCAAGAACCAACAGAGAATTATCCCTGCGCTCCCCTTAGCTCTATATGAAAGGAAAACTTCAACCCCCAAATGACCCTTTATACTGTATATAAATTACTATTCTGTGTTACACAGAATTTGGGAAGAACACTTTGTTTTTTTTGTATGCCTCAGCTGAAGAAATAATACAATAACAGAGACAATTCTTGATGAAGTTATAGGGGGGAAGAAAGATGATTTAAATGACTTTGAATGTGGCATGGTTGTTGGTGCCAGTCGGGCTGGTCTGAGTATTTCAGAAACTGTTGGTCTACTGGGATTTTCACACACAACCATCTCTAGGGTTTACAGAGGATGGTCCGAACAAGAGAAAATATTCAGTGAGTGGCAGTTCTCTGGGAGAAAATGCCTTGTTGATGCCAGATGTCAGAGGAGAATGGCCAGACTGGTTCAAGATGATAGAAAGGCAACAGTAACTCTAAAACCTCCTCCTTACAACCAAGGTATGCAGAAGACCATCTCTGAACCAACAACACAGCAGATGAAGCAGATGGGCCACAGCAGCAGAAGACCACATGGGGTGCCACTCCTGTCAGCTAAGAACAGGAAACTGAGGCTACAATTCGCACAGGCTCACCAAAATTGGAACATGAAAGCACAGATCCATCCTGCCTTGTATCAACTGTTCAGGCTGGTGATGGTGGTGTAATGGTGTGGGGGATATTTTCTTGGCACACTTTGGGCCCCTTAGTACTAACTGAGCATCATTTAAACGCCACAGTATTGTTGCTGACTATGTCCATCCCTTTATGACCACAGTGTACCCATCGTCTGATGGCTACTTCCAGCAGGATAACACCCCTACGGGTTGGGATTGAGTTACTGCCCCAAGCGAAGGATTTCAAGTATCACGGGGTATTGTTCATGAGTTAGGGTAGAATGGAGCATGAGATGGATCAGCGGTTTGGCGCGGCATCTGCAGTAATGCTGACGCTGTGCCGGACTGTCATGGTGAAGAGAGAGCGGAGCCAGAAGGCAAAGCTTTCGATTTTCCGGCCCACCTAAGTCCCAACTGTGACCTATGGTCATGGTAATGACCGAAAGAATGAGGTTGCAGATGCAAGTGGCTGAAATGAGTTTCCTCTGAAGGGTGTCTGAGCTCAGCCTTAGAAATAGAGTAAGGAACTCGGACATCTGGAGGGAGCTGAGAGTAGACCCGCTGCATCTTTGCGTTGAAAGGGTAAGGGGTAAGTTGAGGTGGTTCGGCATCTGATCAGGATGCCTTCGGGCGCATCCCATAAGAGGTGTTCCAAGCACGTCCAACTGGTAGGAGGCCCCTAGGCAGACCCAGAACACGCTAGAGGTATTACATATCTTGTCTGGCCTGGAAATGCCTCGGGATCCCCCAGGAGGAGCTAGTAAGCATTGCTGGGGAGAGGGGTGTCTGGAATACTGCGACCTGGCTTTAGATAAGCGTTTGGAAATGGATGGATGGATGGACCAGAGGCATGTGAGAACCACCTAATCTTTACATATTGGTCTATTCTATCCTTTAAGCTCATTGTTTTGGTTTTACAGTCTTACTGCTCTCATCATTCTCTTCCACCTGTAGCAGGAAGCTGTTACTAACAACAAAAAGCCCTAAACCAATGTACACTAACTACCCAGCATCAACTACAGACGATGTTCACAGCTACCTTGTGAACATAATGAAGCATTTAGCAGCTAAAGAGTCAGAATGTTTTCCCCAAGAGTTTGTGAAGATCAGACCAGAGTAAAGGAGGGTTAATATTCGACCTAAAGCACGACTGCTAAATGTGTAAATTAAACAGTTTTAAACATGGCTGCATTAGTAAGCATACCCCATTTCAAACAATTTACTAGATCATCAGAGCACAAAAAACGAAATGCTGGTAGTAATATTTTTCTGCCTTTTTCTTGCTGCATACCTGATACATGGCAACAACTCAGTTTATTCAATTTGTCATAACTGACAAAGCACACTTGCTCTCTTTCAGCTGCGGTCATGACTTCACTTTCAGCCAGTAACCCCAACCACCCACTGCCAGCTGCCTCTGAGCTGCCCACTGTAATCAGAGCAGTCTACTGCTGGCCACTGAGCAGCTCCAGGGCTCATGTGTCATGTTTAAGGTCATTTCCCACCTCTTCTCACCTACAGTGTCCAAACCAGTGCAATGTTTGCATCGTTCGTCCACAGTTCTGATTCTGTAAACTCAAAAGATGGCGCTGTCAAAAGTTTTACTGCAGTAAAACAAAATCTCTACCTGAACACTAAACACTGCGCAGGCTAGCATGGAAATATATGAAGGTAAAAGGGATAATGTGGGGGAAATGAATCACTCCGGGATTGTTTTTTGACAACCCCCATTTATTGTGGTTAGTCAGGCAGTGG
The DNA here is from genome assembly GCF_006386435.1 of Epinephelus moara. Lineage (NCBI taxonomy): Eukaryota > Metazoa > Chordata > Actinopteri > Perciformes > Serranidae > Epinephelus > Epinephelus moara. The sequence goes on along the minus strand of NC_065518.1, from coordinate 28,099,092 downwards.
AAGGCACTGATTGCTGACATTATCAGCAGTAGAGAAGCTAATGGTCCTTTACATGGCCTGGGCGATGCTGCTGCAGATTCTGTCAGTCAAAAATGACCACAGACAGACGGGGTCGGATGGATTTGAACTGACATTAATAAAATTTAAAGAAAAAGGATAGCAGTTAGGGAAGGAGTTAGAATGATGGATTTACATGACAGCGTGAAGGCAGGAGAGAGTGAGGTAAATAGAGGGAGACAAGGAAATGGGGAGCGGCGTGGGTCAGCGTGAGAGGGAAGGACAAAGACAGACCAGGGACACTGAGGGAAACAGAGGGGAGATAATGGAAAAAGAAAGGTGGGCATTGAGGTAGGAGAATACTATCCATTTTTCAATGTTGATGCTCTCCACCACTGTGTCTTAAGATGTGACTGCTAGATCACCAACGCAAGCAATTAATAGTACAGAGGTCAGCAAAGGTCATAATCTCACAACCCAGAAATACAGCACTATATATAATGGAGTGACCTCAGACTGATATTCAGGGCTGTGCAGAGAGAAATACCAGCGAAGGAAACTCACTCACTGTACTGATTAACTGTCCAATGACAGAGCCAGTAAGCCAGTGCCAACAAATTATTTCAGCCTGGCATGAATATCTACTAATTATTGTGAACACAAAGCACTCCTACATCCATCCACTGAAGGGAACAGCAGCTGCACAAAGCTTGGTCTATGCTGTTTCTAAAGGGCCATTTGTTGACTTGGGGGTCATGTATTGTTCTATTTTCTCCATCTTGGTGTCCAAACTAAACACGCCGATATAATGGAGGCATGTGAATTGCCACTCTTCTTAACTACTGTCTTAAATCCTTAAACTGTCATTAGTTTATGGTATTGTTGATGCCCAAGTCTGAAAACAGTAAAATCAGTAATAATCACATTGACTTTCAAGCCATTACATTCAATTTGAAAGTTCACCCTCTCAATTTAAGTTTGCAATTAATTTAGTGAACTCATTTTGTAAAGTCACGGCTGAAAATGGGCATGACCAAGTCAGATTTATGCAATTAAAACACAATATCCGCTGGCGCTCATCTCATTCAGTAGCACATGAGGAAAAAACACCTCTTGAGTAAAGAATTCGGGAAATCCTCCACAGTGAAGCCATTCCGCTAGTCTTCTTCTCCACATGAGGCTAATTAGACACTGTACATGTTCACTTGGCAAACACAGGTGTAGCTTGTTACATTAATAATGGATGCACTCCATTCAGGTGTGCCCCTTAGTGCATGCTCGCTCACTGATATGGATTACTGGCACCCCTAACTGAAACACGAATAATGTTATTAGCTACACCTGTGATTTTTTCTACAATGAAATGCCAAGGTGTCTGTTATCACTTGAAATGTTTTTTAGTATTATGGTTGGTTGGTGGGATTAAGGCTCAGAGTTTTGGTATTCCAGTTGGTTGGTGGGATACAGATAAAAGTTTTGTTTGGTTAGCGAGATTTCTGTTATAGTTTTGGTTGGTTGGTGGAATTAAAGGTTAGACTTTTTGCAGTTTGAGATTTGTTTGTTGGTTGGGTGGTTGGGGAGATGAGCAGAGTTTTGTTTCTTTTGGTAGGCGGGATTTTCGTTTGTATGGATGTATGGATGAATGGATAGGGTTGATAATCAAACACACTGAAAGATAGCTACATCACAAATAGATGCACTACAGGTAAAGAGCACGTTTGGAAATGTGCTTTAGAAAACTATTAAAATGAAAGGAAAAATAAATTTACATAAAAGGATGGCTGGGTGGATATATTGCAGTATTAGAGAGCTAACAGCAGAACAAACTGAATACCAAAAATAACATATAATACTTTCTGTACGGAATAATGAAAAAATGCAGGTCAGCAGTGCAGGCATTCAGAGAAAATGAGAGAAAATGTCCATTCCAAAAAGACAGATGGTGCCACCAAAGGAGTGAGTGTGAAGCTCAGATGTAGACAAAGTTGACAGGACACCCTGTGCTCTCAGTGATGATGGATGATAGATACAGACATTCACATATCTAAATATATATTAAAAAAACATCAGAAGCAAGGGGACAGATGATTTGCCCTTTATTCTAAAATAAAAGGTGCACTTAATTGGGATAACTCCAGAAATACAAACTTTGACACGTTTTTTATGGGAACAATTTAGACTTCTTTTTAAAGTTGATGGTTAACTTTTGTAAAATTGAACATTTGATACTGTGAGAGCTGTTTGAGGTCCCGATTAAAAGAGAGTTGAAGCCCCTGGAGCTGAACATTTTGTCCAACTTACTTTCATTGCACGATGCATTTTTGCATTGTAGGAGTCTTTCTTTGGGTGTTACTGAAAGCTAAAACCTGATACATGGGTTCTCTACAAATTGTATGATAGTATCTGCTACTGTGCTCTCTAGGAAAATTTGAGCACCTCATCATTTTAACGATAAGGTTTTGATGGCGTGTCTACGCCTACCAATGTTTTTATGGTTTTTCAGCTGCCATGAATAGAGTGATGTTTTTTTAAGAAGTGTGACTGGCCGAAAGCTGTGAGTTCAAACTTTTTACTACACACACAGTCAGCCCATTTCTAAATTCATACAGCACTAGCAAAGTTACCAACTGACCTCTGGAATTATTGCAGATTTGGTAATTATGAAACAGATGGCTGAAACAGCAGCAAGCCCATGAATGTTTATAGTTTTCCGCATTAATTCATTTGCTTTGTTGGTCAAAAGCAACTGCGTGAGGTGAAAGGGACAGGTTCGTGCTGGTGTTCTATAAACAACAGGATGTTAGCTATTATAGTTTGTCTCCCTGATTTGTCCGGCTCACCAGTGTGGTCAGCTATTGCACACTGAGGTCATGGAGGAATTTAAGGTACTTTAGCATCCGACTGCTGCAATTTGCATCAAAATTTTTACTGCTCTGGGTCATTCTCACTCAAATGTGAACACATGGTATACATATTTCTGGATTCCATGTGGCTTTCTGAGGATATCGTTATCCCTGATGTCCCTGATGTTGTAAATAAACACTGATGAATCTGCTTCTAAATCATACAAAAAAGAAATTCTTTTTAACTCCAGAACTTGCCTGACAATCATCATAGTTTAAGAGGAGCTGTATGCAACATTCAGAGCATTAATGTAGCAGCAAACTGTCTGCTATGCAAAGATATACTGGAGTAATGGTGTCCAGAGCAGAGAATGAAGTCACGCTACCTCTGTGTGTTTGTGTATGTTGTAATCTGATCATGTTAGTGCATGTGAAATCCAGTGTGTAGCCCCTTTTAAACAGGAATTGTGCAAATTTGCAGGAAAGCCCAATCAGTCTTCTTTCAGCATTGGCAGTATAAAAACAAAATCGGGGAGTGCGGAAAAATGGCACTACTTTTGTTTATACAGAATGCACCTTTTTCGGGGCAATGGAGGGCGTGAGCAAATAACAAAACGTGTAGCTCAGCGTGTGACATAAACACTGACGTGGAAGGGAAGCCGCGGCTAGTCAGTCCTTCGGCGATTCTCTCATAAGTCTGCCCGTTCTTCACCGTCCCCGTCATCTGACGGTTAATGACCTCTTCGTTTGCGAGGACAAGGAGGGCGCGCAATTCCTTGTCTCCTCAGTTGCTCATCTTTACAGTGTCTGTCAGGTTTGCATTTCCTTCTTGCCACGAGCTGCTCGCTAATTCCTGCAATCAGCTGTTTCCTGTTTATCCACCGCCAGTGGCTCGCACATGCGGCGTCATCAACAGCTCCTCCCACAAGTCTTCAACAGCCCCTCCCGTTGTGGAAGGCCGCCTCTGTCTTTTTAAACTGAAAGGGTTCCACCAATATGACTACCCTATAAGGCAGAAAATTGGGCACCTTGGATCAACTTGCCAATCCAGCTCTGTGTATCATGGAAAATCTGGCAGTGTAAAAGGGGCTTGTGTTTAGCACTGGCTAGCTAATCGACAATGTTCTGCACTGCACTCATACAACAGTTACTGCTGAGAGCATAACACTGTTAGCTCTGTCACTACCGTTGCCATTGTTTGCACTGTTAGCGCTGTTGGCACCATTAGCTGAAAGCACCATTAGCTGCTAGCGTCGGCTAAGCCACCACCATGTTGAGAGCCCTGTGCAGGCAATCCCTGCTCAGACTCTGTATCATAATGAGGTTCTGAATATAGCTCCTTTAACTTTCTTTCAGTTTCAAGGTAATCCAGTGGTAGTTGACTGCACATTGCAAACATTTAATGTTGCTAATTTGCAGAAATGTACGCAAATATAGTCTAAAAAAAGAGCAACTTTTGGTGATTCCGTTCTGTAGGAAGCCAAAACAACATGACATTCGTACATCCCCTCCGAAGTAAGAAGGACAGGGGACAAGGTTGTCAACAGAGAAAGGCGTTTTTAACTCCATTTTCCACTTTCATAGCATGTGTAAATCTGTCTTACTCCTGCTGTTTTGTAACAGCAGCAGCAAGATGACGAATAAATATGACAGGACACAAAAAGTAATGAAAATATGACATAACACCTGCCACTTTACTGTTTCCATTTTGTTTTGAACTAGGGGTGGAGGTTCCTGCACAGTGGGGGAACAAGATGCAACACTTTACGGGGGGAAAGAAGTACCAGACAAGCTGACAGATACGCAGCCCTGACATATTATCTTTTTATGGAGTTGTTATGGCAACAGTGATAGCTAACATAACCTATTTACACATCTAGCAGACACAGAGCAACGTTACTACCTAAGGAATATAAGTCTAATATTCACTTTCCCTGTAGCTCTGTTGTAGTTTCTGTTTTATTGTCTTTAGCTGCAAGACATTACTTTTCTTTCCACCAACAGGGCAGATACCATAAAATGGGTTTACGAGTCCAACTGAAAAACAGCTGCCTGCTACTGCTGGAAACAGGGTTAAGAGTGGAGGGACTACACCAAACAGAAGCTGACAGAGGTTAAACAGTTCCACATACCTGCAGACTCTCTGTGGGTTTGTCACTACATGCAACCCCTTTCAGATTAATATTTAATAACATTATCATTAATATGTTTCCAATGCCTTTCACATTTTACATGTGGTTACAGACTGCAACTATATGAGACAATTATGCTGATAACTTAATTTCTAATTCATTTCAGTTACTCTACTTCTTGCAATCCATGCCAATACCACCCACTGATTTTAAACATAACTGGAACAGAACGGACGCGTGACAGACTAGCAGCGTGTGAGAGACAGACAGTGACAGTATGTGAAAGAGAATGATAACGGACAGCAAGTGAAAGCGAGAGAGCACGATGTCGAGCCACAGAGAGAGATAGTCAGGAACAGAAAACGGACCCGTCAACAGCAAAACTTTCATGTGACCATTGGCCATTGTTGCCAGGCAACTGTCTGACCCTGATGGGGATATCATGGCAGTGTGTGCAGACACAGACAGACACAAAATTAACTGTGCCACACCAATCAGGCCATACACACCTCCGGTGTAATCATGTAAGCAGGGAGATACAGACAGACAGAGACAATGTGTTGGCAACAACTTACACCAGAGACCATTGATCCAACAAGGCTTCAAAATGACACATACCATTTGTCTCCTTGGATAGTTTTGCCATCAATATCAATTTCATTCCTAAATATTCCTCTGTGCCGTACCAAATTATTTTGTGAAACTGAAATGACAGAGAACAACTCTCAGTTGAACAATGTGGATTATACGCCTACTAACAGACAGCTCAAACATAGAAAAAATTTTTTTCTCAGTTTCTCTGGGTAAAGTTGAAGCTGGCTCTGAATGTTTTATTGGATGGTAACTTAAGGTGGCAGCAGGTAGTTAGAACTGCTGTCTCACAAAAAGAAGGTCCTGGGTTTGAACCAGCTGACCAGCTTGGGCTCTTCTGTGTGGAGTTTGCATGTTCTCCAAATGTTAGCATGGGTTTTTCTAGGTCCTCCCCGCCTCCTTCCAAGACATGCAGGTTAGGTCAATTGCTGACTCTAAATTGCCAATATATGTATGTGAATGTGATTATGAATGGTTGTCTGTCTCTTTGTGTCAGCCTTGTCATAGTCTGGTGACCTGTCAAGGGTGTATCTTGCCTCTAGCCCAATTTCAGCTGGGACTGGCTCCAGCCCCCTGCGACCCTGGATAGGATAAAGCTTTGTTTATACTTGCAGATGCTGTTGGCACCAAAACTACGTGTTCCGAAATGCTAAGAAGCATATAAACAAAGTATTCTGTGAATAAGCACAGAAGTCAACGAGTGTAACTGGATGAAAGTTACCAAAAAAGTAGGCTGTCTGGCAGCAATAGTAGAACACAGACATACTGCCAATCACTACATTAGTGTACTGTAATTATTATTGTTATTTACCTTTAAGTTGAAATGATTTTATACTGCTTTTTTTCTATAGGGTCTCCACTCTTTCCATGAGACGATCTCTCATCTTCTTCCACACCCTGTGGCAAAATGCCTCTTTTTTTTCCCAGTGTGGTGGCTATTTCTTTCCAATAATTTAAAGCCGTTTGACCATCCCTGTGGTCTCTCAATGAGGAGTCATAAAAACGTCTGTAAAGGCGATCCTTTTTTTTCGACAGTGTTCCCCAAAAGTGTCCATGCTGAGCTAAAAAAACAACAGCGTGTACAGCCACTGCCTTGTTACAAAAATATAGAGGTGGACAACAACTTTCTGAGCCTTCATCCTTGATGTGGATAACTTGATACTGTCATTTTTTGGTGTGCAGATCTTGTGCAGGGAACACAACAGCAAGTATAAACCTAGCTTAAGCGTTTACAGATGATGGATGGATGGATTGATGGATGGGTGGGTGGGTGAATGGATGGACTATGGATGCTTGGATAGGTAAATGGATGGATGGATGGATGGATGGATATTATTTTATCCACTCCGCTTCAACCGATCACCACCAAAATTTTATCGTCTGTTCCTTGTCCCATTATCAACCTTTCATCAAAATCCGTTCAGAACTTTTCGAGTTATTTTACAGACAAACAGACCAATGCCGGCGAAAACATAACCTCCTTGGCGGAGGTAATGAATGAATGGGTGGCTGGCTTGCTGGATGGATTGATGGATGGATGGATCGATGAGGTAATTATATGAATGAATGAATAAATGAATGAATGAATGGATGGGTGGGTGGGTGAATGGATGGATGGGTGGATGGATGGAGGGGTTGGTAGCTGAATGAATGACTGAATGAATGAATGAATGGGTGGCTGGCTTGCTGGCTGGGTGGATGGATAGATGGGTGGAGGGGTGGATGATGGATGGATGGATGGATGGATGGATGGATGGATGGATGGATGGATGGATGGAGGGGTTGGTAGCTGAATGAATGGGTGGCTGGCTTGCTGGCTGGGTGGATGGATAGATGGGTGGAGGGGTGGATGGATGGATGGATGGATGAATGGATGAATGAATGAATGAATGAATGGATGGATGGATGGATGGATGGATAGAACGATGGTATGATGGATGGATGGATGAATGAATGAGTAAAGTGATGGATGGAGGGGCTGGAATGGATGGATATACCTGCAAACCAAACAACATTCCCATCAGCTTCTCTGTACTTTGTGTTCAGGGCTAATTTGTTCACTGACTCTCTCCTCCTCTCCTCCACTCTCTGTTTTTGTAGCACTGTTATGTTTTCCTCCTCATTACCTCTGTTATGTCTGAACAACTCTGTGGCGCTGCAGAAAACAGCCCTCCTGTGGATAACACAGTGAAAAAAATTACCAAATTTGTGAACAAGGGTTTTTCTCCCACTGGTCTGCTGCAAGGTGATGGATACTCTCTTGTGTGACTTTTAATGGGGATGATAATGTGGCCTTGTCGCAATTCATCATTAATTAGAAGAGGATGTCTACAACATTTCCATGTTTATGTTCAGTCTGGGATCAATCCAACTATAATAGAGATCTATACATTTGGCATCCATCCACAGGAAAGCAAGGGGTGATCATGTATTCATGACCATGTGTTGCTTATATTAGTTTTTGTTTGTCAAGTCTTCACCTGTACCTTGTTACATAACATGGAAAAAACATCATCTGCATTTGAAGACATGAACAAACAACACCAACCTTGGGTCTCGGATTTTATTATATCATTAGAGGAGAATTATTTTCCCACATTGCTTCAGAAATGTCTGCTGCATATTCTTTCCTGTCTGGCCTTCCATCTGTCTCTAGCTCTGCTTTCTTCCTTATCCCTGACTCTATCTGCTTTTCAGCCTGTTTTTAAAAAGGCACAAGCTAGAAAATGCAAATTAGTGAGCACAGCACACAGACACAAATAAGGGAAAGACTCACAGTCAGATTTCCTGTTGGGCAACATGTTATCGGTGTCAATTAAAGTTGACTAAACTTCATGTTGTTCAGAGACAAAAACAAAAGCTTTTTTATTGTATTGGCGCATACAAAAGGTTGGACATGAAGTACTGTGCTCTCATAAGGGGCAAACAGATGGACCTTTTTCCCAGTAGATCTTTTGACTTGTCATAGTAGAATAAGCACAGGTGTTATTAATAACATTAGCAATTACACCCTAATTGAATTTCCCATGACAGTGCGACAGAATGCACAACACCAGGACTCTGAAACTGGAATCAAAAATGAACTGAGAGGTTCCAAATCAACTCACATTTCTGATTTGGTTGTGTAATGTCAGGCTTTTTCCTCCTGGAGCAAGTCAAAAAAAATTCTGTAAAATTCTCTGGGGTTACAGGTTTCCAGTTATCAGTACATAGTGAAATGTACTACAACTTGGATGAGTGTTCATATGGAAGCCCAGTATTCATGATAAATCATGCTTGACCTATCATTTGGCCCTGTATGCTATGCTAGGCTATGCTATGCTGTCCCATGACAAGTGACACCGTCTTTTGCCCTGACCTGACTGGGGCTGAGTTAAAACAATCTTCATTTGAAAGATCCAATATCGATTCAGAAAATCCGAGATCCATCTTTTCATATATGCCATTTCCCAGGGATGTGTGAAGCTTTAACCCCATTAATCTTGCCAGTACTAAACGGACCCTGGCACTAAATTATTAAAGGCAAGCTCCAACATTACTGGTTCTTTTATCTGCAACTGTTTGCCTACTTTTCACTTTTTGGTGTAATTTATGATGAATCGGGACTGCTGCTCCACATACACATTCACACAGACACGTGAACACAGAGTGAACAGCAGAGACGCCGTGGTAGAGATGAAGTGAAGATAACTCGAGTTGACAACAACTATGCTTTTTATTGTAAGTGCAATAAACCTTTGTGAGGAAAAAGCAGACGCTTTTTTTTCAGTACACCTGCTCAACAAACATAAACACATACACATGTAGATAGTGATATCTTAAAGGGACAGTGCACCCAAAAATGAAAATTCAGCCATTATCTACTCACCCATATGCCGATGGAGGCTCAGGTGAATTTTTAGAGTCCTCACAACACTTGCGGAGACCTACCTCCTCTCCCTTTGGATCTCCGCAAGGGATGTGAGGACTCTGAAACTTCACCTGAGCCTCCATCGGCATATGGGTGAGTAGATAATGGCTGAATTTTTATTTTTGGGTGCACTATCCCTTTAATCTAATCTGTCCACAGTCTCTCATCCAGTGCCGCTAATGCTATGTTTTACCCAAGCACAGCACTGGCTCAGCTAATAGCAACCTGTTACATATAAGCAAAAACAACAACAACTGATTATGTCCAACAGTTTTGCTTATTTTGCCACGTATCTTTAAATATACCAGCGGTAACTTTACTTGCAGGCATTGATTCCATCAGCAGCAGCGGGGGGATGATCGAGGACTGATACTGACTGATGTCTCTGTTCTTTATTCTTTCTTAACTTCACTCAGTATTGTGATATGAAGAACATGACTTATTTCATAGACATTTTAGATTTGTTTCCAGTGAGATATGCTGGAGTTTATATAGTGACTTTGCTGTTTTTTATTACTGTTGCTGCTCTAGAAACAGCATTTAATTATAAAATATTCAATTAGTTTTCTGAGAATCTCTTTCACGTTTAATCAAAAATTGGTAATGTAACTGAAATATGACTTAACAATCGATATTGCATCGAAAAGAATTGGAAATCGAATCGAATCAGGACCTTGTGAGTTGAAATCAAATTGATTCAGGAAATCAGTGGCGATACCCAGCCAAGGACCTAACTTAGCTTTAAGCTGCTTTTTACTACTCATTGTTACTCCACATTGTCCCTGCTTATAGTAAACATGACATGACTGGTCCCACTGGCTTGATAGGCAGCATCTTCTTAATATCATGGCCCTCTCACGAGTCCAACTGTGATCCCTTCTTATCTAGCACCACCAGTCTGACAAACAGTTGCTAGTTTTATCAGAAAACCTTTCGCATAATTCTCTGACCAAGCCCACTGTTGATGTGTCCATGAATCCTATCCTCACCTGAGCAGGGGGTTGACCTGGCCTTATATCTTCATTGTATCTGCTCAGGTTGAATTACAGTAGCTGCCCCCACTGGCGTGTACGTCCAGCACCTTCCTATCTCTGCCTCACTCACTCACCTTTCTTCTCATCCACAGCAAGTCACTGGAACCGGCCACAGTGTCTGCCACGTTATTCACTGCCTGCTTCAGGCTCTGCACTCTAATACCCAGTTCAGTTAACAGGGACAAAACTGATTTGCCAACAAAGCCCCTGCAGACAACTTGCACTAAGCGGATCCTTGGTTTCCAGCCACGCTCCTCTGCCTCTGCCACCAGCTCCTTATATCTACCCTTTTTCCTCTCACAGGGGAGTTTGATGGCAGATCATGCTTATGTGTTTCAAGCATCCAGAAAAACCTGGTGATTCTGCGCCTCGCACTGTTCTGTTGAATAGCTTATTCTTTTCTAGGCAACCTCTGTGCCACTATACACTGAGGACAATCTGACCTTCTACATTGAGAAGTCAGATAGGTCTAACTTTCCTCTATCAACAGAATCTTTCTACACAGAAATAGAGACTCCCCCTGCTTTTCACCAAGACCTAGGAATAAGCTTGTTTTTCCAGGCATTCCTCCTAACAAGTACAAACAAAAACCACAACACATCTGCAGAATTTTAATACAGCCTATAGGGCACACCACTGATCCCAAGGGCTGAAGCAGACCTATCGACAGACCGAATAGTGTTGACCAATCATGTTTTAGAGGTAGGTGAACAGTCCATGTGGAGAGCAAAAGAGGCGAAACGCATTGGCTGAAATGCAATCTCTGAACCAAGCTGCTATCATCTGACAGTGGCTTAGCTTTCTAGTAGCGTTTTTAAAAAAAAAAAGATCTGTATTCATATGCAGATTTCTGTTCATAGAGATTAGCTGAAATGATTGGCGCACAAAAGAGAAAGTATTGACCCGCTTATCTGCTGACTATATCCACTGGCTATCGTCGTCAAATCGATAGCCAATGGATTCGGAGATTGAGTAACACAAAAAAAAAAGTTTGAGTCTATTATATATTAATATATTGGCTGCCAGTATGAAAAACACAACGCATTTTGTGTCTAATTTCACAGTGTACAGTAGGAGGTAGCACTGTAAATTGACTTTTCTGTCCAACTGCCATTTTGGCTGGTGGTTTCCAAAATCTAGCAGCCACTCAGAGAATACCATTGTTTTTGTGGCTGGCGAGTGAAGCAAATCTAGCAGCCACTTGCTTCGTCTTTACCAGCATTTAGCTGGTGGCTGGAGCGAACTTCCAATCATGGGGGGAGGTCAAAACAGATGCCCTTCATTTTTGGTAGAAAAAACATCAAGATGGACACTGAAGTATTTGTATAGTTGTCCAATAAAATGTACCAAAATATGCAAGGTATATCACAAACTGCCATTTAAACAAAAATAAAAAATGTCTTAAGTCCTGTTTCCACCAAACATTTTCGGTATGGTACCTTTGGAACCAAAAGTACCCTTCAGACATGGTACCTAGACCCTAGCGTTTCCACTGCAAACAGTACCTTTAAGTGTGGGAGGGGTTATTGTAACTCACTGCTCCATCCAGCACTCACTGTATTTCCTCTTATTATCGGTGACACAGATGAAAGTCTGCACCCCGTTTCTCGTCCAGAGAACAAGGTTGCACGCTGACATTTTCAGAACAAAATAGCTCAAAATACAACAGGCTGCAGTGAAAGTCTCTCTCCATGGGATATTTAAAAATAGCGGGTTTGTGCATTTAGTCCTTCTCAGGCAAGCTCGGGGGCTAAGTGTTGCGTTGGCCAGACACTATGCGACCCTTTCTTCTCTGAGTGAGGATTAGAATGCACTTCACATTACCCGGCTGAAATTAATACATATAAATGCTTGAAGATCCACTCATTGCTAAAAGTGTATGTCATATAAAAACTAAAGTAATGGTCAAAGTTGTCATATAGAATATTTGAGGTGTGTTGATGAGTCACGCTGTCAGCTTGTGCATTGAGTAACATTACGAGTTAATGTTCCACCTTAAAAATCCTGGCAGTCGGCCCAGTGAATTAAGTCATTTTTTCTCCAACTCCAGCTGCTGCAAGAATCAGCAAAACATCCATTCATTGCATATTTACAGTTTACTAATTAAACTCTCCACGAAATGAACAGTAGTTTCTGCCACAAAACCAGCCACAACTCGGCCCTGAGCAGAGTGACTGTCCGCTATTGACCAATCAACAGACTGCAGTGTTCACAGCTCCACCTTTTAGTACCAGATCTGTGTGCTAGGTACCCCAACAGAAGGGTGACCAAAAATGGTAATGGTTAGGAACGGCTGTATCGGTACTATCCACAACTTTTCACAGGAGAAACGGGAAAAAAAGCGTACCGAACTAAACCGTACCGTACCGTACTACTCGGTGGAAACAGTGTGGCTTTTGCCTTTTGTTTACTCTGCTATGGTGTTACTCTGGGAATTGGGGGATTTGCAAGAGGCAGATTAGAAAAAAAAACAGGGGTGAGATGACCTACTGTAACTTTTCGTCCCTGGTATAAGTCAATCTCTATAAACACAACCTGTAATTACCACAATGCAACCACCTTTTAAAAATGATTTTCTTTATTGGTACTGTGTGCAATTTATAATCCTTACAATCAGCATTTAAATAGAATTAATTGCTCTTACACTGCACCATACAAAATAACAAATATAAAGTTCCGTAAATGTCAACCACTGGCCCTGTGTTCTTCTGCTCCAGTTATTGCCAATTGACTCAAGTGAGCAGGCATTAGCAATAAACTGACGCCATATAAATGAAGGCTCCAGCAAGTAATTCTAATGCAATGTTTAGCAACTTTAGCTGATAAGATTACATAGATATTAAAAAATATGCAACACGCTTAATTATAGCTAAATATCTATACTGTGTATATGTTATGGATAGCTATCACTCTTTACATCTCTTAACCTTTTAATTCAATTAACATTTCTTGGTTACAATTATATCTGCTGAAGCCAGGCTTATTGAAAATTGATTTGTGATATCATCTTTCTGGGGTTTTTTTTTTTTACACTGTTGGAGAGCCATTCGATTTGTGCAGCTCAGTTTGGAACAAGAGACAAGTTGTGGGGGGAAAAGAAGAGATTAGATCAATTAGCCTCTCAGTGAGCAGAAAAGTTGTGGAGCCACAGTCTTTTTCCTGTCGGACAACCTGCTGATTCAGTGGCTGCCGTGAAACCTGCTGAGCTGGGGAACTGTAGAGACATGGAGAGATTTCACAAAGATTTCCTCTACTAATTAACTGCTGCAGTTTCCATTCCTTCCAAACTTCTCAAGATTGACACACTCCAAACGGAAAGGGAGTACAAGAATAAAAACAAGTTGAGGGTGAATTTTCTGTCTCTCTTTAAATCTGTATGCGACAGTCTGTGAGAGAGAGAAATAAAAACAGGAGGAGAGATGGAACAAGGGGCATAAATAATACAGGAAGAGAGATTCACATTTGGTGAAACACCAAGCCCAGCTGGACAGAGTTTTGAGTGTTTACTGTCTATCTCTCTATCTAGTTCATCAAACCTTCCTCCCACTGTCCTCTGAGGTTTAGGAGAAGATGACGCAGCAATAGTGTCTCTCATCAAAAAGCAATGACCTGGGGTGAAACACACCGACAGGATATTCAGCGGCAGCACAGAGATCAGAGGAGCACACCTCTGGCCAGAGAGTTGTTTGTTTGAAGTTCAGATCAACTGAAAAACTCAAAGTACTTTAATAACCCTCAAGAGAAAAATTATACCTATTGTCACTGGAGCTGTTCTCTACACTACCATTTTAATCTTCAAAAGTATAATTATGCACTTTAGCTAAGCGACCAAAATGTACCTTTCAAGTCAAATTGGAAATTGTTGCTAAGAGATCAGAGGACAGTTTATTTCCTTGGCATTTCTCTACATTGTTTTGTCAGAATTGTAATTACCAAAAAGTGAAACTTAACTTTAATTTACTTTCTGTAGCAATACTTGCAAAATGTTCTCCACAGCCAAGAATTTTGGGCCCAACAGACAATTTGCAATCTGACTGGCGCAATGTCTGTGTGTGTGGGCATTAAAAATAGTTTGTAATACCCATAGACAGTATAAAAGAAGTAGACATAGCCACCATGATACCGCCCACTGGTTTTGAAGCTCAAGTTTGTCATTTTGGCCATTGCTGAATTTTTGTAGCCAGAAGTGACCATAATTGGGTGAGAGTGTTGAACTGTGGAGGATATGCATTGCTACCAAGGTGGCATCCTGTCAATCACAAGATAGCCACGTCCTTAAGCGTACCCTGCTTTATCATCTATTTGATTCTAAATGGGACCATAATTTACAAAATGAACACCATGCTGTATTGGAGAGGACTTGAGGCTAATTATTAAGACCATAAACTCATTAGGACAATGTTTACTGAGGCAATAAATCAAATGAGAAGTAGGGTCATTTTCTCATAGACGTCTATACAATCTGACTTTTTTAATGCAACCAGTGGAGTCGCCCCCTGCTGGCCATTAGCCAGGCTGTTTAAGACAGTGTACTGGCTTCTCTTTTCAGACCTGGTACTTTCTACCTGGCAATATCACTTCAGTTTAAACAAAATGATGCTGACCCATAATCCCATCTGTGATTTGAGTACTCCCCACATCACTCTGTGTCATGATTCAAATCACAACGTAATGCAGGGCTAATTTTTTACCATTCAGTCACAGCTTCACAATAACTCGATTCATAAAAAAGAGACAGCTAATGCTAGCCAGACCCCCTCCTTTATAATACAGGAAGAAAGCAATGTGTGTAGAACTCACACAGGTTCAGAAGGTGCTGAAATAACATGATTAAAAAGTAATGTATATTGGAAAACAGTGCTAACATGGGCTTCCTACTGTCCATTTTCTAAGTGAAAGCCTAGCTTGCTAGCTTCCACTTTGTTGAACAATATAGACCTAACAGCATGATGCATCCTTCCAAATATTGAATTCTGTACAGGGACAGGCACCTTGATAGCCAAAACTGTGTGGGCTTGTTAAAAAAGTAAGGGGAAAATTGACTCTCAAATGCTCCAGTCAGTAATGCACCACAGAATTTGACAGAATGCTTTTTAGCAACGTCGCCCCTAAAATGTCAGTCAACCACTGCCATGGGAAATGCCCAACCAGAGGCTTGACACTGTTTTAGCAAATATGTCCAAACACAGTTTTATTCTCGTTTGAAAAATGTAAGCACAATAGCTGCAGTATTACAATTTTCTGTTTCTGTATTGTGAGATTTTGGAAAAGAGAAATTGAGCTGCTTATTTGTTAATTCCATCATTGTATTAACCGAGGTATCTGCTCTGAGTACTAACAATTTTTCCACTTTGGTTCTGATGTGAAATTCTATGAGAGTTTTCATTCAAAATGTGAAGTTTCTTCTTCTTCTTTTTTTTTTAACAACGTTTCTCAGCACAGAAAAGCCCTAAAGGAGTAAACAGTCTGGTCGACAATTAGGCTGACTGTGAAGAAAACAATCCACCATCTAATGCAATAATATGTGAGAGAACCCTGTGGGGAGTTTAGTATTGAGTAAGCCTTAATATATAATTCCTACTTCATTAGATACTACACTGCATTTTTCTGCAGTGACATGACAAATGTATTTGACATAGAGAACATGTAAAAAAAAAAAAAGGGTTGTAAATAGTTTCCAGTCCCACGATCATATCAATTTCCCTTCTCCAAAAAACATTGATTTTAGTCACTTTCATCACAGACTCCCTTTGCATGAAATTATCTTAAATTCATCTTGAATTAGTGCTGCTGAGTGACATCAGCGTGGTGTCCCAAACCAGCTCAAACTAAGGCTACCAGCTGGTGTTCACTTGTTCTGTGCGCATCAATCTCACTTAAATTTTCATTATATCCTGACCTGAGTGTAGACACACTATCACGTTCAACCTGTTCGGTGGAAAACACAGTTTAAACTGGGGAATTGCTGCTGTTGTGTAGAGACACAGACTTATGAAACAGTGTTGAGCTGATGTGAGCAGGTGTGATCAGAGCCAGTGATGCATTCACTGGCCCCTGTGTCTATACCACAACTAAGGGAAAGAGTTTCACTCAAAACAACATCCTGTTACAAATGTTTCAGAACAGCTTCTTGACATGAAGTGCAGAAAATATACTTTCAGAAAAAATATATTTAGTCCAGTTTTGGCAGTTGGCCAAAGCTGAATGCCCCTGTTAACCCTTTTGGCCATTGCCTTTACATTAAAACGCATTTATTTTGAAGCATATGCAGGAAGTGATGGATCAGTATAAGCAGTAGCTTTAGAGAAGGAACATACTGTATACTTTATTAATTCCTGAGGGGAAATTTTATTTTATTTTTTACTCTGTTGTCATATACGCACAGGAAATACACAAGTGCATAAACAGGACCTATACATGCATTAAATGGACAGATGTCAGGGTGAGGGGGCTGCCCATTGAGAGGCGCTCAGGGCAGTTGGGGGTTTGGTGCCTTGCTCAGGGGCATCTCAGCAGTGCCCAAGAGGCGAACTGGCACCTCTCCAACTGCCAGTCCACGCTGCATAATTGGTCCAGATGGGGACTTGAGCCAGCGACCCTCCGGTTACCAACCCAAGTCCCTATGGACTGAGCTACTGCGGCCCCAGTCGTGAGCATCAACATTAGCTCACAACAGCTAAAGAAAGGAGCGGTACAGAAAATGGCCAATATTTTGACCACTACCCGCACTATGGAGTAACGTTTTGAGTCGACCACTGTTTTGCTAGTGTCACATGAGTGCACGTAGGCTACATATGATCATATTTTTGGTTCTTATGCTATCTAACAAATTAGCACCACATGAATTAGTGCCCCAACTAGTAATGTTAGGTTTAGGAAAAGAATCATGGTTGGGTGTTCATGTTATGTACTTAAAGGGAAATTTCGGTTTATTTCAACCCCTCTCCTATTGTCCTAAATTTGTTTCAAGTGACTAGTGACATAGAAATAATAGTTAGCATGTTAGCCGTTAGCCTAGATACAGCCGTAGCGTCAGACCTGTTAAAA
>NC_065518.1:27993317-28081505 GCF_006386435.1 Epinephelus moara | reverse complement strand
GCGGCCATCGCCTCTCGATGTGGAAAGCCTATATACTAACATTCCACATTTAGGTGGTCTTCAGAGTTGTTGTCTTACCTTACGGTGTGTTTACCATTTACATCTGCTTCCCAAAGCGTGGCCGAAATCTCGCGAGGACAAGCAGCAGCAGCTGCAAGGCAGAACCGGACAGTAGCCTGAAAAGTTCATTCATTTATTTTATGAAAGATTTATAGAAAAATGGCTGACTTTTTGCCAGACTCCGACTTTGTGGAGGAGGAATTTGATTTTGCAGAGTTTTATGGCCGCCCTTATTTATATATTTCTAACTTTGCACTTGAAAGGATGCCCGTTCAATTACGTTTTAACAGGTCTGACGCTACGGCTGTATCTAGGCTAACGGCTAACATGCTAACTATTATTTCTATGTCACTAGTGACTTGAAACAAATTTAGGACGATAGGAGACGGGTTGAAATAAACCGAAATTTCCCTTTAACATAACATGGTGACGTACCTGACAATAACTCAAAATTCACTTGGTTTCACAAGGGACACAAACACTGGTCACCTGAGGGAAAGTCCTGTGTTTGTTTGACCCATCCAAAACCCCAACCAGAGTTGGAAATTAACTTACGTCCACCTGCCACTGGCTTTAGGACACTCTTAATAGATCACCATTGTATTTTGGCCAGTGAGTAAAGCAAATCTAGCAGTCACTTGCATAATTTACAAGCATTTGGAAGGTGCTAATTTCCAACCCTGACACCAAGCCTAACTCCTTGCACGGACCCTCCGTCTTTATACAGTACTTCTTCCTTTTGTTCTCTCGTCAGTGCATTGTTCACATGATTGCAACCTTAACATTCATGTGGGTTATACACAAATTACTGGCTCATGAGTATGTGAGTTACATACAAATTCTGGTGCATTACTTTGTAGGTATACTGTACGTACAAACAGTGCATGAGAACAGCCAGATGTAGGTCATGTTATACATGTTATACAGCTGTAGCTCAGAGGTAGAGCAGGTCGTCCACCAATCAGAAGATCAGCGGTTCGATCCCCGGCTCCTCCAGTCTGCATGTCTAAGTATCCTTGAGCAAGATACTGAACCCCAAATTGCTCCCGATGATGCTTCCATTGGTGTGTGAGTGTGTTAAAAACTGAGTAGCAGGTGGCACCTTTTATGGTAGCATCTCCTATGATATTAGCCAGTAGCCTTAATGAAATCTCCAACAAGAAAACATCTGCCTTTTACTTTATGTTATCAACATTTCAGCTTATCAGTGTGTAACGGAAAATCACCTCCTGAGGAGTACTAACCCAGCCACAACACAACATTGTCTATTAGACTGTTTCAGCATTATCTATCTCAAGTACCCCATCTACCTTACCAGCACTTTCCATTAAAGGAGCTGTTGAATCCAAAATGAAAATTCTTATTATCTACACTCCCTGAGGTCAATCAAAACAAAGCCAAAGTGCGTACGCAAGCAGGTTAGCAAGTTCAATTATTTGGCTTCTAACACTGGCATTCTGCTGCATTAGCTGTTTGGTATAACTAGTTCACTCTTTGTAAATTACTGTACTTTGATATATATATTAAGCAAGAAACCATTCCTTAAAGTCCTTTCAAGGCATGCTTAGGATATAACGAGGGCATTTTCCACTTCATCTTGTCAGAATATATCCAGAAAACCTAATGCCCAGATATATGATGTGGTTGGGAAAATGCATTAAGACTTCCCTCTGATCACAACAACGGTATCACCTCCTGCTCATTATAAAAGATAGGTCATGCAGTTGGCTGCAGCTTTTGCCCTCAGGCCGATGAAAATATGATAAAAAAGAAAAGATTAATTATTTAATTAAAGTAAGTGGCACACTGAGTAATACAAGTACAGAGGCACATATTCTGTTAGGTATTTGCTGCTAAGTATGCACTGAGAAATTCAGATCCAATCCCATTTGTCATTTTATAGTACATTCCAAAATTCAGTCTGAAGACCTAAATAAACAAAACCCCACGAGGCACACTTTGATTCCTCCTAATGCTGACTGAATTATTTAGGACGCCATGCATTAAGTATTAGAAGGAACTGGAATAGTTTTGTGCGTGCATGTGTGTACGTGTGAACACATGCTTCTTTGAGAGGGCACATGCTTACAAGGAGCTTCTTGCCACTTCAAATACCTGGTGAGCAGCAGGAGGCAAAGCACTGATCTATTAAACATGTTTCATAGCTCGCAGAGTCAGAGAATAGCCTGTTTATTAGAGTTACTCACTTCACCAGCTGACAGCAGGTCTACAGAGTATTTCAATATTATTGCCATAAAATCCTACCGTGACAAAATTGCATGATGTCTAATGATATCATGGATCACAGTTAATGAATGAGTGAATAGTACTGTTAGTTTTAAATTCCTCATGGTATCTTATGTCAGTGAAAACTACATTTTGTTCCAATAAAACAATTTGTATATAAATCCAATTCATTGGGATGATGTGTAGTGTGTTTAAAATAACTCTGGTGGGAGGTGTGGACTCAAGTCACATAACTTAGACTTGAGTTACAAGTTTGTTTGTAGTTTGATGACTTTAGACTTGATTAGACAAAAGACTGGTAAAATTAGGTAAACTTCCTTAAATGTCCCCCCAAAAAATTTAGGCTCGCATGAGGTGGTTTTTGTCTTGCCAGATATTCCCATAACCAGATAATTTGTCTTCATCTCCAGACAGCATGAAACATGGCCAGTACTAACTGACATGAAAGAGAAATTATAACTTGCCCAACTGAAACACATTCCTGAAGACCTCTCCATGTTTCTCTCGTAGATGGGTTTGATTTCCAAGGTGACTGGTTTTGTTCACAGTTTACAACCTCTACTTCTTGGATTCTGTTTATTAATAAACTTGACATTTAAAAGTTTGCTTAAAATTTGCTTGACAACTGGATAGAAACACGACAACTGAAAGAAACCACAAAGCAGTTGTACCTAATGTGTCACATAGATGAGGTTCTCCAACAATGCCGTAGGGGCTGGACCATTACACGGGCTATGGCTATTTAAAGTACCCATATCTTTAACTCATGACTTACCTTTAAAACGTCTATGTTGATAATCAATGATTCAGTTTAAAGTACCACCACAGAGTAGAGCTTAGATTGGGCCCAAAAAATCCAGCCCGACCCGGCCCGAGCCCGTGCACGTTATGTCCGGGACCGGCCCGTCCCGTCCAATTAACTGTAATTATGGGCCCGAGCCCAATTTAAACCTGACATTTTTCAATAAGTTGGCTGTTATAATTAAGAGTATTAAACCACAAGTCTTGTTATTTGAATGACAGAAACATAGGATCTTAATGAATGGCGCAACACGGAAGCATGATTATGTAATAAAACAGGTGTTTATTTTAGGATCCAGGTGGTGAAGGGCTGTGCGCGCACAATGTTGCAACATTGTAACTGAGGGCCGAATTCACAAAAGGATTGCGTGGCTTTTGCGGCCGCTAAACCGGTAAAAATGGAGCAAACAGATACCGTCTAATTCACAAAGCACGCGCAGAGGGTGAAATGCTCCACTAACTGCGCTGCCAAGCAGATTGTGTCTCGGTGCTCCGGTGTTATTTGCACGTATTTAAATGAGGTAATATGCATATATTTGGCGCAAAAATTGCCCCTTTCTATGCAAATGAGCCTCATTGATAAACAACGTCTAATTCACTAACACCAGCGCTAATAGCCACACGCAGTTTGAGTGAAGTAAATAACGTCTTTAGAAAGCTGGTGCAAACTGGGCGCTCCTCTGTGGAAGCCTCTCGCCCAGACTTTCCAGTGATCGTGGCAGCAGTGATCGTCTGTTAAATCAGTCTGTAAATAATATTTTGACATTATTATTATAATCATTATTACTTTAATGGCATCCGAAGATATTGATGCGTTGAACAGGTGACAGTCTGCGGTCGTTCTCAAAACGCACTTCTGTCACGCACTTCAAAAGCAACTTTCAATAATTTATTTTACGAAACGGGGGAAACAAACGTGAACAAAAACGGTTCCATAATTCATATTAAATTCAAAAGATAACGAAAAAACAGCTACAAGTGAGAGGGAATAGTGATAAAGTGGTCAAACTTGGTCAAATCCACAGCCTCAACCCATCCGACACTGTTAGACTGACTCACCAGCAGACATCACTACATGAGGGTATACAGTATTCAGTACTTTGCCAAACAAAGTCTGCCATTGTTCTGCCACGGTGTTCTTGGCGCAAAGCCAGCATTTATACTTTGCCATGTGTGGCTTATTGCAACCAGGGGCAAATCAGGGGCAAACTGCACTCAGCTGCCAAACTTTGTGGGCGTGTTTGCGCTGGTATATCATTAGCGCAATATCCTTTGTGAATAGGACGTTAAGACGGAGCAAACTGCGGGTGCAAATGAAGTGCAATTCAAGGTGCTATCAGCGGCTGCAGTTCATTCTTTGTGAATCCGGCCCTAAGTTTGTTGTAACTTTAGGCTATGTATCATACAAAGTGTGGTTTAATTTTATTTTTTATAATACTGTAGCGTCCGCCAGGACGTGTAGAAAGGATGATGCAGTTATTCGGCAATTAAACCACCGTTTATTACTGAACAGTACAGGTTCGGCAATTAAACCACCGTTTATTACTGAACAGTACAGGTTACTGTTGGCCGTAACCACGCCAAAAAAACCAACAAACAACAACTTAGCTGTAACTCCATCTGTGCACTCCTGCTCTCTCCTCCAGCTCGCTCATACACACACCAGCACGCGCACTCACACAGCCCTCCTCATCCCCGTCACACTCGCACCCCGCACCTCATTCAATCCCAAACATGCCATTAACTCACAGAACATTGACATTATAACAGAACATTTACTGCAGGGTCACTACAATACATAGCCTATAACATTATCAAATCATAGCTTTAAAAAAAACAAAAAAAACATCATATCTGACTGGGCCTGTCAGAGGGAGGGGGGCTCCCGGCCCGACCCGGCTTGGGCCCGGGGGCCGGGTCGGGCCGGGCTCGGGCTCGGGCTGAGAATCTAAGCTCTACCACAGAGTGATGGTCACTTAACTTAAACAATGTTTTGTTTTCAATTCTGTCTCTCAAGAAAAACATGTGTATGCATGGTTTGAGGTATGCATGAGCAAGTGTGGTGTATGCATTTTTTCCCCCCACATTTTTTATACACCTGACCACAGGTGTAATGTTCCAGTACAATGTTTTTATTGTATTTAGTGTTGTGGTGTTCATGGGGCAATGTGCCTTTAAAGTTTAGACTCACTGGGACAGGACGATGCTCTGGTAGTGTCAAAATTCTACATTATCAATCCATCATCTCACTCCACAACTTGAGGATAAACATGTTAAATTAACTAAAAACGTAAGTAAATACATTTGATCCATATTGGGGGTAAGTTTTAAAAGTTTGCCTATCCAATGACTCAAAGTGACTAGGCATTTCTTTGTTTTCATTTCCGCTTAAGGAGTGATCAACATATTTACTTTCCAAATGGAAATTCAAATCATGTTTTCTAGTCTCTGCGTTTCAATAATTGTGCTGGGGAGGGCTTTTTAGAGATCTTCTCTAAGAGCAGAAAATCCATTCATACTTCAAACAGATGTCTGTCTTAGCAGTGAAAACGCAATTTAATTTCAGCCTTACATGGCCAAAATTCTGGTTACTAGATCAACATAACATTAAAAAAAAGGCAATACATACCATCCACATCCATATACCACACATCTGAAGGACTAAAAGGATCGGACTTTTGCTGTTTTTATCTTCTGTGATGGCTGAAAAGGCAGTGACGGCTGTCACACAGAGAGGCCTTTGAAACCAAGAGGGCACTTGAAACATACCAGATTAGATTAACTGAGGACAGGAAGATACAGCACCAAAATTAATCGAGTACTTTCAGATTCAAAAGAAAGACCAACCACCAATCATACTGAATGATGTCAAGGCAGAGACATTTTTTAAAAACTCTCTGCAAGACACAGAAAGATAGAGAGTGAATAGTGTGATTGCATTCAGTGTGTAATACTGTCATTTGGGTTGATTGCAGTTTCAGGATGTGTTCCTATGCATGGTGCAAAAGAAGTATTACATGATGTTGTAAGTCTCACAAAGACCAGCATTTGGCAATGTCAATCTCAAGTTTAGATACAGCATTGACTAAGACTGACCTAATGTGTCGTCTCTACATAGCACAGGGACAGAAGTGTCAATTATCTATTGTACAACCTACTTGAAATGCATCTATCTCAATATATAGTAAAAGCTTGTTCAGCCTTACTGGACAAAAATGAGGGACGTAAAAGTGGGCGCTGATGCCAACAGGCTGTATATGCATGTGTGTAAATACTGAACTTCTTCATCTCCTACCCGTCTCCTCTCCTAACAAATATAAAATAAACACTCAACATCCTGATAGAGGCTTTAGGAATCCTCACTGAGTTTAATACAAACTGCAAACTCAATTCTGAACAATTACAGCACCCTGTAGCTCTTCCTCTCTCCCTGCAGGAGGAAGTCGTGACAATTCAGCCTATAGGTTTAAACCAATAATGACAGCATGAGCCCTGAGGCTATAATCAGCTTCTACTCTGTGGCTGTTGACACACTATGCAGGAAGACGGGGACTCTGACATTGATGCCAATGAGCCGTGACTGAAGTACTTTAACTGTTTTTGATCTGTTTGATCTTTTTTTTTGCACCTCTCTGTGAGATGTAGATGACCACTGACTCAACCCCTTCCCCAAACAGCAATTGTTCAATCATAGCTTAGCAACCAAAACTAGGCACAGAAGACCTGTTAAGCTTTGGATTTCTCCACATGTTGAACTGGTGTATACGGGGCTGTAGTAAGAGAAATTCTCTGTATTTAAGAGCCTGGATAGTGGTTTCTTTTCCCTTCCCAGAGCTAGAGATACAAGTGCAGCAATGTAAGGATCCCAAGGCTCAACAATAAAGATTGCCTACTTCTCTGGGGCAAGTCGAGCAAGTGAATCCAGCAACTCACTTGCTTGAGTGGCAAAAAAGAATTAAACATCCTTTTTTCTGAAGCTGCTGATAGAAGTAGCTAAGTAGGGAGCCATCTCATTTCTCTCTTATCTCTGTTGACCAACCGGGCACTCGCTAGAAAATGGCGGCAATTACGAACAAAGTTGAAGACATAAAGTGCTAGCGAGTATTTTATTATGCTTGAAACAGGACATTTATTGGGTGGTGTTAGAGGATGTGGGCAAAACTCCATCTATGTATTGTGCAGTTTGCAGCAAATTTGGCCGAGTAGGTATAGCAGTGGGTGGAGCAGCCACATGATTTTGGTCATTAGGTTTGTCTGGTGGTGAGCGCTGTTTGTAGAAGCGTGGCGTGTAGGCCTCTCGTGTAGCTTCAGCTACACATTCCTAAGTTTAAGAGCAAGGCAGATTGGACAGCATCATTTTTTATGACAATTAACTTTGGTCTTTATCGTTATTTGATGACACTAATAAATAACAGCCAAGGAGCAAGTAAAAATTGACTTTAGGCAAGCAGATCTCTGACCCACTTGCCCGATCGGGTACACATTCTCACTCCGATCTCGTCACATATCACCATTTGGTCATGGACTTTCCATGTTGAGATATGACGTTGGTCAGGTACACTGGGTGCGTTGGTTGTTGACGTTCTGGGACGCCGTGTCAAGTTCTCCCTTTTACATGCATTGTCTTCTTTAAAGATAAACTTCCGTTTTCACAGGAAATGTACCATTTCCATACAGTCTTTTTCAAAATATGTTGGTACAACACCGCAAATTGACGTTTTTATTCCTTCAACAACAAACGTACGTGGTTACGCTTTGCCAACACACACACGTAGTTGGGTTTAGGCACTAAAAGCATGTGGTTGGATTTAGGAAAGAATTGTGTCTGGCTTTACAATCTTACGTGAGTCGAACACCGCCCTCCCAGGTGAAAATCAGTGGTTGTTGGACCTATCCACCACCACTTCCACCCACCCTACTCGGACTTTTCCCCGCATTAACTTTCTTTCTTGTCTTACCGTGCTTTCCAGTGACACTGCTGGGCACCATTACATTATAACGGCAACCAGCTGCGAATCATGCTGACACGAAAGGGCGTCGTTTTCGTCAGTGTTGGACGCCGGAAGTCACGGCCCAACGCCTGGATTTCTACGACTTCGGAGTGAGACCGGGTTGCAAAATTAACCATCAACACTGAATTCTGGAATGGATTAAACAGTGTTTATCTGCTTTAATGTAAGCTGCAAACATTAGCATGTCCCGCTAACTAGCTTACAACTGGGACTGCAGATGCAAGTTGGCTATATAGCTAACTCTGGCTCAACAACTGTGTTGTACATAGCCCCTGTTAATAAACAAACTAAACTAAACTAAATTAAACTAAACAGTAGCGTCATAACCCTGTGTTATACTATGTCACATTATTTTTAGATTATGTAAATAAAAAGCCCTGTTCATGATAGCACATCTGCTGTATAGTGTGTAGCTAGCATTTCCTCGCTGAGTAGAAGATGGTCCCGCATCAGAGTGTAGGCTAACATTAGCAGCCCCACCCTGCTCTGATTTTGGGATGGTTACATCACAGCAACCCCAGCCAAACTTGTTATCCAAGATGGCCTTACATTTGACCAACATATTGGTAATCCTAAAAGACATCTCTCTGAAAGGTGAAATGTACTTTTTGAAAATAAGAGCAAGGTAGCATTAATCTAATCTCTTACTTGTTTATGTGCATAAGATAAGCAGTTCAACAGGAAAATAACATATTATGAAACCTTTACAGAGGTCTCCTTAAAAAAAAAAGAAGGTCTGCTAGAAACATTTACATTTCAGCTGGTGACAGTCTTTTCAACAAATTCATGAAGTAAACATTGGCTTCTCTGATTGCAAAAGATGTCATTACAGCTGTGAAAATTGACGGTCCACAGCCTGCTTATTTCTACCTGTCTTAAATCAAGGACCCATTGTTTTGAAAATGACTAACAATTTGGAGAGCTGCCGAAGTTATCGCCAACTGCATGTGTGCCAAGAAAGAACACAGTTAACTCCCAGTTGTGCTATTGCAGCCCTTCATTGCAAGACTCTTTCACACAGTGTGGTATTTTAAGGCTTTGTTAGATAACTTTTTTGATGTAAAAAAAAATGCATAATAGCCCAAGCCACATATGGAAATACAATTTCCAATCTACAAATATCTCTGTGTACAGCAGATTGGATATGCTGCACTCTGAACAGCACAGTCAAGCATGCAGTGACTTACAACGCAATGTGATCCCCAAGGGGCATATGGGAATCAAACAAATCTTATTTATATATATATGTGTGCTCTTTTCTGTTTACTGTGTTGGCCGACTCGCTTCGGATACCCTCAGGCAAGCCACAGGGATGCAATGAATTTGTAAGTGATCCGTAGCCTGAAATATATATCAAATCTGTGGACCGCAGAGCTGCAGGAAATGTACCATCACCGTAGGGCAACTGGGACTCATGGCCATGTTTGACTATTCTGAAATGACAGTGTTCTCAAAAGATATTTTTTAAGGGTTTAGAAATAATATTTGATAAGTAGCTTATCATTCTATCTGGTCACGAATATTGCTTCTTGTTCCTTTTTTTGTGTGAGTTTTCGAGGGTTTTTGTTTCTCCCTTTGTCTTGTTTTTCAGTTGAACACCTCCAGCTGCGAACACTGATGTGTCCCTGAAAATAATATCAAGGCGGCTCAAGACTTTTCACTGAGCTTTCTTTGGATCTCTACCTGACAACAGTCCTCACATCAGTGGTCAATCAAACTCCCCTGAGATTTAAAACTAAAAATGTCATTAGCATTATTACAAAATCTCAGGATAAATGTGAGGTCACTGTGACAATGAAGGAAATGAAGAGGAGGAGTGAGTCAGATAAAATGACTCAGAGGTGCACACACTGTCACAAAGGAATTAGCAGCAATTGATTCAGTCCCCCAGCGATTTTGATCAATTAGCAGTGCTCAGGTTGCTAGGTTACTTTCAATTGTGTCTGCACAAATTAACTTTTTTTTTTTTACAACAGACAGTTCATCCTGTCAGCAGTAAAAGCACAGGTGTAATTAAAATCATTAATGACTAATGAATGATTCCATTTGGGTGTGCATGTTTAAGAGCCTTGCTTTTGTGTAAGGTGACTCTCTAACTTGGCTTATTAGACCCTTGACTGGAACCGAACCATCGTTTATCCTATTAATTCCACTTGTGCTTTTCCTGCTGTGAGACATCAAAATATCTGCTGTGAAAAGATCTTTTACTTTACAGAATTACAGACAGCAATGCCTTAGAAAAACTAGTTTTGAGTGTAGGTTCCCGCTGCAACAGTTTTTCCACATATGCCCAGCCCACCAGAATTACTGCCAGCCAGTCAAATTGCAGTTTACATCCATGTCCGTCCGGACTTATGTGTAGCCATGACAGCAGACAATGCTTTAAGTATGAATGTTGCTGCAAAAAAGCTACATATTCTAACACATTTTTGTTTCACACACATCTACAACCACGCAACAAATTAGATCTATATAACCAGCACCATTTCAAAGTGGGCACCCAAGACTACTGTCACAGATTCAGTATCTTGACCAAATGTCTCCCCTTCTGTTCCTTAATTATGGCTTTGAGTAACGGCCAGAAAGGTGTTTTTGCAGAACATTATGATGTCAAAGTGAAATTGACCTTTGACCTTTTGGATATAAAATGTCATCACTTCATCTCTTTATTCTATTAGACATTTGTGGGAAACATCATAAATAGTGTACAAATCTTGAGTTATGGCCAAAAATGTGAGGTCACAGTGACCTTGACCTTTGACCATCAACATCCTATCAGTTATCCTTGAGTCAAAGCCGATGTTTGAGCCAGATTTAACGAAATTCAGTCCAGGTGTTTCTGAGATATCACATTTATGAGAGTGGGATGGACGCAAGGTCACAGTAACCTTGATCTTTGACCATAAAAATCGAATCACTTCATTGTTGAGTCCAAGTGGACGTTTGCGCCAAATTTCAAGAAATTCCTTCAAGGCATTCTTAAGGTAGGGCATTCACAAGAATGGGACAGACAAACATGGATGAATGGACCCAGCCTTGGCTGTCACTGGCATGGAGGCATAAAAACTTGACTCAGAATCAGGAGGGGCACACCTGAGAGGACACACCTGAGAGAGCTTTGTGAGTGTTACTCATGCAAAACAGATGAGGTGCTAAGTTGGTGCCACACCAAGAATATCCCAGAAGGGTGAAATAGTTTTCTTTGGACTTAGTAACAAGAACGGACTTCACCATGGTTTCATTTTTACCAGTAAAAAAATTGTACTGCCAAATAAAATTAGGGGTAGGGTTGCTGAGTGTCCCACTCCGTGAACTTTCATAGTTCATAGCAACAACTCCTAGTACAGACTTTAAAGTGCAGCATCACCTGCTGTTAGTCACCAGAATTTGATTTACCCACATGGGTCCATGTAGCTCTGATGATGCAGGGTGGCATCACCAAAGCGGTCCAACTAATAAGTTACCTGTCAGTCCATATGACCTCATCTTATTTCTCACGGTTGGTCTACTAAAAGCCAGCGTGGTCAGAACCAAATGAATCGAACTACAGTGTGTATAATCCAGAGCCACTGTTTTGCTTGACTTTAATGGGCCCAGTGAGAGACAGCCAGCAGGCACACAGTGTCAGAATACACTGAATATAACAGATTAATTAAAATGTAATTGTATTCAAAATGTTACCAGCCAGTGAGGCGAGGGAACAACATTGATTTATCTGCCACAAACAAACAGCCCCAATCTGCTTAGACACACACACACTCTCACACAGCCAAACACCGGCTTCCTTTTTTTTTCACTTCATTTGTTTTTCTACCTTTATTTGTACTCTAATTTTCCACCATGTTGCTCTCTTTTGTCACAAGGATGGCTGTGCAGTTTCTCCCTAATTGCTCATCATGCTATAATCGTTCTTTGATTTGTTGGAAAATGAGATGTGTTTATCAGCACCTCAGCTTTTTCTGTATCACAATAACAACATTAGTCTCACTGTCTACCTTACAGACCAAAAATAAAATCGACGTAAGCAACAACATTAATGTGTACTACAGTATGTTTTTGACTCAGTGTGCGTAGAGTGAAATGATAGCATGGAGAATGGTTAGTGTCTCGCACCCCAGAAAACAAACAGAGGATAATTTCAAAGAGCTATCAAGATTGAAACACCACTCAAAGTTTGGAAAAAAACCCATTAAGTGTTACAGACAGACAGGTGAATTAGAAAATGGAAAACAGAAACATCAGGACAGTAAAAAGAAGCCATCAGAGAAGCTTTGGGTGAGATTTTACAGTGGTAGCCACGACAGTCCCTCTTCATGCAGTTTTATTTTACATCAGTGCCTGATACTTGCCTTGAAAAGTGGGCCTGCAGTGGCTACAGCTGTAGGTCTTTTTGATAACATGTAACATGCTGTTTCTTTTTTAAATCCAGCACAAATTGATGTTGATGTGGGTATATGAAGGGAGGCTTGCCTGAGAGAGGTCCAGCTCTACCTATCCTGATGGTCATCTCATCGGAGTCCAAGAATTGGAATGAGGGCTCCTCCACTTTCTGTTTGGACAGCTTGGATTCAGGGGGCAGAGCCAAGGAAATGTGGGGGTCAGCACCTACACCCTGTGGATAGCAGAAGACAAGAGAATGAGAACATCATAAGCAACGCTTAATTTTATGGGTCTCCTAGTTTCCTACTAATGTTATAGAAATGTTCCTAATCTGATAACAAGCTGATATGTAACTGTTAGAAATTACCTCAAAATGGCTACGTAATTTACATTGGACAAAAAGGTACCGATATCTGTTACTGAAATAAAGGTAGCAATGCCTCAATGTAAAAATACTTAATTACAAGACAACTCTTCATACAATATATTCCTGTACTTCAATGTTGCAAAATGCCAGATTTGCAACTTTTGATCTGAGCATATTCATATGAAATAGAAGATATAGGTCACGTTTACAAGCAGCTTATTACAACACATAGTTACATTCAATGTAAGGCAGTGACCGCTAGTGACCAAAGTAGAGCGACAAAGTCCACTTACAGAGAAGGTCAGGTTGGATGTATGGGTCAAACAAACACTGGACTTTCACCCAGGAGACAACTGTTGGTATCTCATGTGAAACCAAAGGTCCACTTTGACTTTTTAACTAATGTTTACTTATGTTACACACCGAAACTACCTACATTTCTTTAGTTGCGTAACAAGCATTCTTACTGTAACCCCAACCATGATCTTTGGCTTTGGAGCTTTGGCTCTTTGCTTAAACCTTACCAAGTACTTGTTTCACAATGTTAACAATGTGTTTAAAACTGCAGCCCTGTCACAACTGTATTATATATATGTTAAGTAGCGTTTGTTATTGGTACTCTCCACTGGCCCTTCTAAACATTCAGACATTTACATGGTATTTTTTCAGAGAGAAAAATCAGGGGAAAATAAACTTTGTTTGAGACATGTCTCTGACCGAAGTGTATACCATTCTGTACCATTGGCGCAGCTGGTAATGCGTTATTTTTTTGTATCTATGGTCCGAACCAACAGTCTGTGCAGCAGCAGACCCTGCTATAGCTCCGTATCATGCTAAACTCTAAGCCTGCTCACTTTTTAGTGGTCAAATCAAATGATAAATCCTTCTCGTAACTGTACACCACTCAAATTCCTTTCACTTGGAAATATGTCACAGCACAAAAGCTTAAGACAGTGTAACTTCCGTCTCATTGTGACTTTACGAGTGCTTTCCCATGTTCCCATACATAAAACTACAGTTAAACAGATTACCAAAAATTACTTGCCACAAAATGCAGACACTCTGAGGGATCTAGGCTCCCAGGTCAGTTTCCTGTTTTGCATGATTGGTAATCCAGCCTTGCAGATATGAACAAACAGATCAGCAGGTCCCTGGGCTCCTAAAACTTGCACTGTATAGCAACCTTGTGAAACTTCAGCCTACTGCATGAACCCATAGCTACCATTTGTTTTTACAGACCAATAATAATCCAGCGAGTGGTGTGTTCTCAAGTAAGATAAGAAAGGTTTACTCATGTCTGCATAATCTTACTTGTATTGCATATTTCATATGCAAGACAAATATGATTCTCACTCAGTCATTAAACCACAATACTGGCAACTTGACACATACTTGTGCTTAAGGAAGCACACATTTAAATCAACAAAAGAGCCCACAAATCCACCATAACAAAGAATGGGATGGAAGGATTCTGCCTGTTGTCAACAAGCATTTGCCATCCTCAGTCAGCCTCTTTCTTTTTCACTGAACAGTATCTAACAAACTGAGAGGAATAATGGTGGACCCATACATACTTTTTATTCAGGTGACAGACAGAGGAAACAAAAAGTGGCATGCAGTAATCATTCATCCTAATCAGGTTGTTTATGACCTGCAATGTTACTCTGTTACTAGGGTTGCTATGACAATGCTAGGATGTTAACATGCAAAGCCAGGTTGGTCAAGTGTCTTTGTGTGACTTTGTGTCTATTATCAGCACCTATGTTTTTTGTAAAATAAGTTGCTTTAAGAGTTTGATTTCCTTGTGGAAGAAAAAAAAACAATGTGGTTGCTGATCAGTTACTGTATCAAAACAATGATAAAACTTAAGCACCCACGACAAATAAAATAGCCTATCCTATCAGATGATTTTCATGTCAGACATTATCTGAGGCCGACAAATAAACACAAGACTAAACAATGAATCACAGAAAATGGCAAATTTGAGGAAAACAGAGCCCACCTATATTCAAAAGCAAACCATTAGATGACTAATTTCTAAAAGTAAGAGCTAAAAAAAACATGTGCATCCATATTTCCTCCCCTTCGTCACTGCGACACCTCCATTACTGTCTAGTCGCAGGTTGTTTAAAAGCAGGTAGAGAACTGGCAGAGCTTGTGTGCGTCACAGTGCGCAGAACATTAGGGGTCAGGTGCACTTAGATAAACAGTTGGTTGTGCTAATTCTGTGTCGTACTCCATAAAAGTATTGCAGGAGAAATAAGGCACAATGTGATGGCATAATTAAAAGAGCACCGGTCAAGCCTCAAATTATGGGGAACCACTTAGACTATGTGATGGAAATATGACCCTTTATGTCAAAGTTAAGGCAATTACTGTATTTACAGATATAAAATACTAAGTGCTTGTTTACATTGTATAGTAACTCTCAGTCAGTATTTACGAGATGAACCTTTGGCAGCAATTACAGCCTTGAATGTATGTGGATGGGTCTCTATCACCTATTGGACACGGCAATTTTCCCATTCCTCTCTGCAAAACTGATTAAGCCCTTCAGATATCATGGGGGTGGTGAGTGAACAGCCTTTTTGAAGTCCAGCTGCAAACTCTAAATTTGAGAGACATCATGATTGTGACTAGGTCATTCCAGGACATTGACTTGTTATTTTGAAGCCATTCCTGTGTAGCTCTGGCTTTATGCTTGGGTCTCAGTGTCTTTCTGGAAAACCAATCTTTCCCAAAGTCATAGGTTTCCAGCAGACTGCACACTTCATGTTACCCTCTGCCCTCATAAGCCTGAAACCCCTTGACTACACACAGGCGATCTGCTGCAGAGAAACAACCCCACAGCATGGTGCTGCCACCACTATACTTCACCGAAGGGATTGTATGTTTTTGATGATGTGCAGTGTAACATGGTGGAAAGTCTGATGGACAAAAAAAAAGACGATATTCGTCTCATCAGACCACAAAAGCTACTCTGACCTGTCCAAAAATAATAGTGACATTGTGCATTTCTGCATTTGCATGTTATTATGTAGCCCATATTTTGAAACTTAATGTTTCAACAACTATGTGACTAACGTGGGGTTAGGTTTGGGCACAAAAAAACACATGTTTTGGCTAAAAATACAAGGTTTTGGAAGCAAATTCCTTGTTAGAAAAGCAGATATATCTTGGTAAAAACCACCACTTTTCATGCCCCTATCCCAGCAGGAAATGCAGTGATGTCTTGGTAAAAAATTTACCGTTTTTTGGGGCACTGTCCCTACTATAAAAACAGCAACAGATCACTACAAAACACCCACAATTATTGTCTGAAAAGCTCCTGGAAAACAGCAATGGCTCACCAGTGACTCAAATCACAAATGGTTTGTTTGTTGGTCTCAAACAGTGGTCTGCAGCTTAGCAGGCATCTTGCCTAGGTGACACAGCATCCACCATCCCCACCCCACTCCCAATCTCCCAATCTCAAAGCCCATTGGCTATCGTCCTGATGATGATGAAGCCTCTGGGGGCAACAGCCAATATTTTGGGGAATTTGGCATAGCCAGTGGATATCCAGGCCAAGACATCATCTTTCATGCACTGGTCATTATATTATCCACAGTCCGAGACACAACTTGAGACACAAGAATGGAGTTGCAGTTGACCAGATAGAGCTAATGAAGATAAAAAAAAGCCAAACTGTCGTCAAACAATAGCCAGTGCGTTCGGAGATTACATTTTGGCTAATGCGTTCCATGTCTTAAGCTCTCCACACAGCCTGTTCACCTGCATGCTAGCAAAGCCTGCTCAAACATGATTAGTCACTACTACTTATACTACAAATGGAAACCAGAACTCTTTCAATACCAAAATCTTGTCCTGTTGCCTAGACCTTGATATGCAAGTATGTGTTTAACGAGGTCATCTTTTGCATGCCCACTTTAAGTATGAATTTTCAGACTACACACATTTAACTGAACTTCTATGTGTGAGGATGCTTCATCTTATGATATGTGGAACACTTTAATGACGTGTTGAATAAGTCTATAGTATAAAAGAGGTGCCCTGCTGCCTATGTCTTTATTGTCTTTGGTGTTGTTGTTGTCGGTATTATAATAGTTGTCTCTTTATTTATCAGATGGCACACAATAACTTTCCAAAAGTACTAATAAATATCTATAAAATCAAATTTATTTGGATATGTGACTACAAAATGGGGATGGCTGCACTAGTCATGATTTTTAGTGTGTCTTGTGCCAAAGACAGATTTGTTGAGGGGGAATAAAATAAAATAAATGTTTTTTAATAAGTATGAGGAATAACGCTGGAAACAAAACAGAAAATATTGTTGTGGAAACGTTTTCTCTGAGCAGTGAATTCACTTCCAACTGTATTTGTCAGTCTTGTTCTTTGGTTATTACTCACGCCAGCAGCAATGGGGCGTATGAAAAGGATGCAATCAAGAATGCAGCAGAGGCAAAAAAAAAAAAAAAAAGGAGGAAGTTTGCTAAGGCATAAACTAATGAGTTAGGTGGTGCATGACATTTGGGGATGATGTGGTGTAATTGTTAGGCTGAAAACACAGAATGCAGCCTGACCAGCAGGCACAAATACAGATTTTATACATTTCTAATTTATTAAAATGCCAACAGTTTGCATTTGCTTTAAATATTACATGCATTTTACAAGCTGTTGTTAAAGCAGAAGACAGTTCACCGGTTCAAGGCTTAAATTATTGATCATTTTCAATCTTCGCTGTTTTCATGACCATTTGTATGCATCTGTTATTGAGAGCAGAATATACCATCCTGTACTGTGTTGATATGTGTGTGGGCATGTCTGAGTAAGTGTGTATTCAGCTAAATATGTGTGTGTGTGTGTGTGTGTGTGTGTGTGTGTGTGTGTGTGTGTGTGTGTGTGTGTGTGTGGCATGATGAGACAGTTCATATACCATTTCAAGCAGGCCTAACCCTCAGTAACCTTTGGTGATGACCCATGATACAGTCTCATCAGCAGGTCCAAGCTCACCATTAAACCACTTGCAGCAGCGGTCTGGCTCTGTTGATCACTGAAAGTCACCTCTCTCGCTTTCTCTTGCTCCTCATCTCCCCTCCTCTCTTTCCCTCCCTCTCTCTTGAGAACAAGCCTCTTTAATTGTCCTTTCACAGCAGAAATGTTTGGTTACCTTCAAAATATGCAGCTGCAATCAGCAGGCTACCGTGTGAATATGTTTGATGACACCACTTAACATAACCAAAAGAGCAAACCATTCTCATCCCCAGGGCGTTAAATAAAGCAGCTTGGACAGTAGCCTTCAGCACGTACCAGGCTTTCAACTAACTCCAATGTAAACCCATATGCGGCAATGGCATAGTATAAAGCGTGACAAAGTCAGCGAATGGTGGGAGGGTGTAGTGGTGGATGGATCAAACAAACACAGGACTTTTTCCCAGGAGACTGCTGCTCATGTCCCATGTGAACCAAAAGTCAATTTTGAGCCTGTTTAAACCTGGTATTAACATGTGTTTTGGTGATCCGAACACAATTGGACAAAGGAGACACATCGCTGCTCACACCTGTGTCTGTCATGCATCTCCGGCTGATAACTTGTGTTTAGATTTTGTTACTGCCTGTAACTTGAGCGTGAAGATCAGAAGGCCTATCCACATTATTCTGTCCACACTCTTGCTAGCTGCTAGCTAGCATGCTTGCTAGTCACATTAGCAGTTGTGTTGGTAGGCTCTAGCTGGATATATTGCTGTCAGCTGAATTCAACATGTCTCCTTCCACAGGGCAAAGCAATGGACGGTCAACACTTTGTCCAACTCATTTTAAAATGGGCAAGTTATAGAGCATTAGCATGCTGTCACCAAAACAGCCACTACGTATTCTACTGATGATGTATGTCAGGAACGCATCAGGACACATTCACGTTTACACAATAAAAGATTTGCGGTCAAATGCATCTTAGTGGTTGTTTACATTTAAATTTTTTTAGCAATGTCAGCTTGTGATCAGATAACCCAAGATGCATGTTAATGCCTGGTATAAACAGGCTCATAGTTAATGTCATGTGAAATATTCATGTAAGTGAAGTTATGAAACAAATGTACCCATTTCAACCCTAACCATGATCAGCTGTCTCTGATTATAACCAAGACAAAAGCTGCTCATACATATCTTTCCCAGTCAAGAAGAAGAAAATTAAAGTGTGCAAACACAGCCACAGAGGGGAAGAAGAAACACAAGGTAATAAGGAAATGGGATTCAAGGGAATGGCCCATATTTCAAAATGATGCATAGTCTTTAATGTTTTTGTTCTTTTTTATTCCAAGCAATAATTGCTTCCCACTGATCTCAATTTTGAACTAAAATAAACCTGCAAGGACTTGACACAAACTTGAGATTGATGATCCACCAGTGACCAATTTGCTAACCTTATATTACACCAAACAGCTAGGCATTATGGAACCACAGAAAACTAAAACCAAGAAGCCTGTTTGTGCATTCCTGTCGGTGTTATTGGCACATCTGAGGAATATAACAGGATTAGGCAAATTAAACCAATGACATTCAAAAATGACAACAGTGTTTGCAGTTTTTTTACACATGAGGAAGCAACAACACAGTCATCCTGATTTTGGTATTTACTTTGGCATGACTTTGATGCTTAACCTGGATGTAATGAATGGATGAAAAGGCGACATGCAAAGGTGGAAAAGAAAACTGAAAACTTCAGAGCACCTGTCTCCAATTTGCTGTGTGTTTGATGTTTAATGGTGATGTAACAATGTGAAGTAAACATCAGAGATGCTTTGCTACAAGGCGCAGCTGCAAACAATGCGATGTTTAATGGTGATGTAACAATAATAAATATTACAAGAAATGTTTGTTCCTTATTCTGATAGTGGTACTGGTGTCACTTAGTACTCCCTTTGTTTGTGAATGAAGCTATACACAAATTCCATATGCCACTGGGTCTTCATTTGAGAAATAAACTTGGTCCCTGATTCCTCTGCTAAACACACAAGTGAAGTTCCCGAATTCCTTTCAAGGTTCTTAGACCCCTGAGAAAGTTTATATAGTGCTAATGCCCCAGTATCAACATATTATCATCAATCTAAATTTTAACATCTTGTGGTTGTATGTCTATGAACCAGTCAAGCTGCAGTTACAGTTTACATCCATGGCTGTACAGACTCATATGTTGGTAGGACAGTTAACAATGCTTCAAATGTTGCTGAAAAGAAGCTGCATACTCTAAAACATGGATGCTTCACACACATCTTGAACCCTGACATTATAGATGATCTGTACAATTAGCATAGTGTCAAGGTGGGCACCCAAGATTAGTGTGACCAGTTAAGTATCTGAACAAATGTCTCCCCTTCTGCTTCTGAGTTATGGCATTAAATAATGGCCACAAAAGTGTTTTTGTAGAAAATTATGAAGTCAGTGAGGTTGATCTTTGACCTTATGTATATAAAATGTCATAACATCATTTTATCCTATTAGACATTTGTGTCAAATGTCATAATTAGCATACCAATTCCTGAATTATGACCAAAAGCATATTTTATAAGGTCACAGTGATCTTGACCTTTGACCACCACAATCTAATCAGTTAATCTTTGTCCAAGTGGATATTTGTGCCAAATTTAAAAAAAAAAAAAAAAAATCTCTGCAAGGTCTTCTTGAGATATTTGTGTTCATGGGAATGAGAGATGCAAGGTCACACTGGCCTTGACCTTTGACCACCAATACCTATTTAGTTCATTGTTGCATCCAAGTGAAAGTTTCTGACAAATTTGAGGAAGTCCCTCAAGGCAAAGTTTAATTATCACGTTCACAATAATGAGATGGACGCAAGGTCACAGTGACGTTGCCCTTTGACCTTTTGACCTTAGTATCAGAAGAGTTCTGGTTTCCATTTGTAGTCCGAGTAGTACTGACCAATCACATATGAGCGGCAGGTAAATAGTCAATTTGGGGAGGAGTAACACATTGGCTATAAAACAATCTTGGAACCCACTGGCCATCATGAGACGACAATTTTTATTCATTTATTTTTTTCTCTGCATTTGTGTAAAGATTTATCTCTATTTATAGAGATTGTAATCCTTATTTTTATCCTTAATAGCCAAAATGACCAGCACACAGAAGAGGAAGTCTTGACTCAGATATCCGCTTGCTACACTGGATCTCCTGAAATACTGGTCATTGCCCCCATGCTTATCATCATCAAACTGATAGCAGAAGGATCCGAGATTGCAAGATATATAATATTAAAGTCAAATGTTCTAATGATTCTTTATATAATGAAAATATTGTTTTTATGTGTTTGGTATTCATTTATTACACAAAAATAAAATTGAGAATTTTTCTATTGAAGGTACTGATAGTTAACCTTGAGACTAGTGACACGTTACTCAATACAAGTGATGATACTTCATGTGTCTACTGCGAAATGTGAAATCAAAACAGCACTACTACCTGTAAAAGGTCATATTTGTATGCTTAGAATGTAAAATATGTAAAATATATGAAATTTGTAGTTAACTGACTATTTTTTATAATAATAAGGCCAATAAACAAACCGCTGCATTCATTACAAAGACCTTCCTCTGACCTTTTAGCTCACTGAAAGCAACCACAAACTCTTTCTTTTATTAGATCACAGTTTTGGACGTAGTCCCAGCTGGAGGTGGTGGGAGTGGAGGCTCACTGGCTCAAAATCAATACATTTTTATTGGCAGCTCTCTAAACAGATACAAACTGTTTATCTGCAAAAATTCTGATGATGTTATCTTGCCTCAACTGAGATAAACTGAAATCATGGATTTTTAAGATGAAAAGTAGAACTAGTATGCAGAGAACTGGCTGAAGTGTATCTGTGTAACCCACAAAAATCTTCACATTTAAAGAATTTAAGTGTAGTTTAACTTTACTATTTCACAAACTGGTAGATGTCTCCACCAATGTCTTCTCAAAGTAGTGCCTATAGTACAGATTTTCATGTGCCATGGCTGGACTCTATATGAAAGTACTCCAGCTATCTGATGTTTGTGTGATTCATTCTGTGTGAAAGTTACAGCAGGAGAGATGTCTCAGAGGACTTGTCACAGCTTGACGAGGAAGGCAGGAGTTGAGAAAGAGGAGAAAAAAATTGAAGTGGCAACTGCCCCGTTCCCTTCAGGAACACACTCACACTGTCATGCGTTTCCACACACTCAAGCTCAAAGTGTACTCACACACACACACACACACACACACACACACACACTGCACTCTCTAGATGCTTCTGATTTACACACTCCTTCTATCTCCACTTCAGACGATTGAGTGGACTCAGTATATTTGATCATGGAGACAAACTTTCTCAAGTAGAGCTAACCCTTACTGGTGCTCACATATCAAGAAAAAAACTTTTTCAAAGTAAACAGATTATTAGAGACTTCATAGCAGAAAAAAAAACCTTTCAGAGTCACAATCCCTCCATGTGGACATCTAAGTTAGTTGCTCAGATTTGGCAGTCCAATGAAAACATTTACAATTTGAGGATACTATCAATAATCAGATACACAAGATGCCAGCAATGTCATTGACAAGGTCAACAATAATATTCTAACATTATTCTAAATAACACC
The DNA here is from genome assembly GCF_006386435.1 of Epinephelus moara. Classification (NCBI taxonomy): domain Eukaryota; kingdom Metazoa; phylum Chordata; class Actinopteri; order Perciformes; family Serranidae; genus Epinephelus; species Epinephelus moara. The sequence continues at coordinate 28,059,003 of NC_065518.1, read as the reverse complement.
TAAATACTTACATACACTAGGTAACTACAGTGATACTATACAGGTCATACGATGCAACTACTAATATACTGATTTACTTATCTGAAATTGTCTGCCACAAATGATCTACTTTACTTTTGTAGTGTTGTATCTGATAAATACTATATCCCTACTATCTCTCCAGGATTAAAGGATAAGGCTGAGGATATTCTGTATTTTTCTGTTTGTCGAAAAATCCCCTGGAAAGACCAAAACCAACAATGACTTGATCCTACTAAATCTCAAATAATGCTTTTTCGAGCTGAAAATAAGAGAAAGTACACAGGTGTCACTAGGATATGTTCGTGAGTGTGAATCTAATATATTTTGGGGTTGTAATGTACAGGTCTACTAGGAAGCAATGTCAGGTTTTGCAAACAACAATGTAAACATCATATAGAGGAAATCAGAAAATGGAAATCAATTTCACTCCAGTCGGTAACAACCCACTTCATCTGGGGAATAAACATGAGGGATAAGGATTTATCAGCGTACATGGACAGGACAAAGCCTTTTCTACCACGAGATGGTTCCATCGACCACTTTGCTTGTGTGACGGGATTTGCATTACATGTTGTTGAGATTTGAGAGTTGTGTGTGTCAGCTCCTCTACAAGCTCTCTGGCACACACTCATCCATAACACTCTTCTCTGTGTTGATGTCTATGTGCATCTCCACAGGATAACAAATCAAGCTTAATAAGTAAAGCCTGACAATAAACAAGACTAGGTCAAAACCTAGTATGTGCTGGACCCTGTATGGTTAATGTGCTAAACTGTGCTCCGAATATTCCAGGGATAGATGGCCATAGTAAAGTGAGACCGACCCTGTACATTTACTCCCACTTGACAACTTTACTGCTAATTTCTTTTCTGCTTCAACTGCCACCAGCTGTCTGCTCTGAGCACATTCACTGCCACACTCTCCCTCTGACCATATAAATCAAACTGTGTCAACACCCTATAAATATAGGACTGAAACATCATGTCAGGAAACACATACATATGAAACACATATTCAGGAATATCTACATATTAATATGTATATCTATACCACCTCGTGGTTGCATGCATCCGCGAACCAGTCAACTTGCATTTACATCTACGTCTGTGAATACATGGATGCTTCTTCCCCTTGATAAATCTTCCCCTTGACCTTGGACTTTTGACCACCAAAATCTAATCAGTTTATCGTTGAAAGCAAACAGATGTTTGTGCCAAATTTGAGGAAACTCCCTCAAGGCCTTTTTGAGATATAGTGTTCACAAGAATGAGATGTATGCAAGGTCACAGTGACCTTGACCTTTGACCACCAAATTCTACTCAGTTTTTGAGTCCAAGTGGACATTGGTGCCAAATTTGAAGAAGTCCCCTGACTGTGTTCTTGATATATCGGGTTCATGAGAATGCACAGGATAGGGTCTTAGTGACCTTGACCTTTGACCACCAAATTCTAATCAGTTCATCCTTGACTCAAAATGGATGTTTGTGGCAAATTTGAAGAAAATCCCTCAAGATGTTCTTGAGATATTGTGTTCACAGGATATGATGGATGTATGGTAACAGTGACCTTGACCTTTGACCTATGACCACCAAAATCTGATCAGTTTAAACCTGAATCCAAGTTTCAATTTTTTGCCAAATTTAGAAAAGAAAATACCTCAAGGTGTTCTTGAGATATTGCGTTTACAAGAACGAGAAAGATGAGATCCCAGTGACCTTGACCTTTGACCTATGACCACCAAAATCAAATTAGCTCATTGTTGAGTCCAAGTGGACATTTGTGCCAAACTTGAAGATTCCCCTCAAGGTATTTTTGAGATATTGCATTCATGAGAATGGGACAGACATACGTACAGGCGTACATACATACAGACAACCTGAAAACAAAACGCTGGTGGGGAGGCACAAAAAGTGGCACCAAAAATTGCAATATTTTACAGCTCCTCCTGAATTTCTCAAATGAGGTTTTCTGTGTCAACCTTAGGGTACTTTACGTTTGCTAATAAATTGTTGGTTGCGGTCTTTTTATGGGATTTGTTGACATTAAGTATAGTATCACCAACCTCATTTTCAGCCACAGCTAAGCACTACAGTGTTGTACTATGCATTGTTGATCATGATTTTAAATTTCTACTCATGTTTAGTTAATACCAAAACCGGGGTGCATGATTACCAAAAAAAATTATATCTAAATATGACGAAACAATCTGTCGGCTGCATTTGAGGAAAGTTGCCCCTGTAGATTAGTGAGATCATTTGGCATCAGTTTAATTAAACAATGCAGGATGAATGGTAGCCAGCAAGTTTGGATCCCATAGTCATACACATGATCAAATACTACCTGTAAACAAAGTAGATGTGTAACCTGGCAACTATAGATGCCATAAGGATGCTGTTTATGAAAAGGAACACATGCTTTCTTAGGTGCCAACTAACAAACATTAAGACTGGAAAACAGCTGCCCAGCAACTAACTACATCTAATGATTAGGGGTGTAAATAATACATTTTATTATAATACAATATATTGATTCTTTAGACAAAGACAAATTTTTTGCTGATATCACAAAGTCCGCCACAATACAATTTCGATTTGATTCAATTCAGTGGCCTGCTATCAATATAAGACAATATTAGTCATTCTTGGCTGCTTGCCATTGTCTGCCTGGCACTAGGGAGGATGCACTGTTTGAATGTTTAGTGAGGAGGTGTCCTTGGATGGAAATGCTGATACAGGCATGCCATGGGAATTTCAAAATAAAGGCTAGTCTTAAAGATGACGATATGTATCAGTGTTTCCATTTTGGATTGTTGGTCATTAAATCGATATATCGATCCAGATCAGTGTATCATTACACCCTTTCTAATGTTGTATAATTTGCCAAGCCATATGTATAAAACCGTTGGGCAATATGTAAAAATTTTCCAGTCAGCTACTGTCAGGCTGATGGAACACAGGCTCTCACTCATCCTGCATAGACAAACCATCAACTTAGCAAAATAAAATGAGAAACATAACCCACTAAAACAAGAAAAAAAAACAGTGATGTACCCAATTGTTGCCCAATTCTAATGTACAGTATTAAAATATCATGTCTCCAATACAGCCACCAAGGATCTGTAACCTCACAATGCCAGACCTCTCTTTTGTCAAGTTCTATAACATTTTGCTTTAAGTATTGTGATACACTTGGTAACTGGGATGAAGCAATTTGACTGGTTGCTAATTTGATTTGATAAATTCCCACCTTGGAAAAAAGCACCTCTGCTTAGTTTTCTATTCAGTTTGGAGTTCTATAGTAATTTTATTCATTTTAACTAACAACAGCCCTGTGTGTCACCACTTTTTAAAACTGACTTTTGTACTGAATCTGAATGACAGTGTCTAAAGAAAGCACCTCCAATCCAATTCCCACCTTTCAGCTGACACAGAGGTCACCAGGACTGTTATTAGAGCAGCCCCCAACACTGTAATCACCACAGAAATTCAACTCTTCATTCACAAAGCTATCAAAATAAATGCATTCCGTATCACGCATGAATTAGAAACGGCTGTAATGCATTTTTCTCTTTCATTTGCCTTTGTAATGAATTAATTTGCATTTAAATAAATGTTGAACATTCCTTTGTTTCATCCAGAAAATTACTAGTCACTGTCATCCTTGTCACTTATGGACATTTTAGCCAATGGTGTTGGCCATAGAGGCACGGCGGTTCAATGGCCTTTTCTACTCTGACTGAACACCTGACATTTAGAAATAATCAAGGGATGGATACAATGACACAGCGGGCCTTTTGCCACAACATCCCATTATACCTTGGGTAGCAGTTAGCACATTAATATGCAAATACATAATACATGTTTCGGGAAACGGCAACAAATTCAACTCGAAAACATATCTGGGGTCAGTTATGCATCACCCCATTTAGCTTCACTTCTGAAATGATCACCCCCAACGGCAATGATGGTTCAGTAAAGCTTAAAATTGAAAAGTGAGGCCTTTCAGGGACTTTAAACTATCATTACGACAAAGACAGAGCTGTTAGCAACCAGGCAGGGAGGATAAATGACTCTCTTCTGCAGCTTAATGCTTGAATCACTTGGTGTGTCTCTCTTGATAGATCAGAGGAGTACTGAGAAAGTGGCCAGACCCAGCCAACCCCAAGTCAGATCTTCTGCAGATCAACATTCATTTCATCTGCACCTGTTTTGGTAGATCAGCAGTTTTCACACCCACATGCAATTAAGTCTTTTCCAAACTCCAACTCACTGAAGCTTTCAAGATTCAAGAACCTTTGGTTAATCAAAATAAAAGGCATCACAAGGGTTCAACTGGTATCAACAGTTACCAATTTTAAGATTATCATAGCGTGTCCAAGTCCAAGTTTAAATTGGCTTGGTAGAACTCGGCAGATAAACAAATCATAAGAGATTTAGAGACAGTCATATAGCTACACATACTGCTGTAGAACCCTGAACCCCAAGTTACCACGTACTCGCTCAAAGCTCAGTTTACTTTCTGATGTCTGTTTTATACTATATTAGAGTCTGCTTTGCCATTAACACCACCATAACACCAAAGGTTACTAATATTAAATATAGTCAGCATGTTAATGTTTGACTGCACCTTTCAACTTTGTTAGAGGGCAACTGGTTGTTAAAACCAACACATTCTTGCAAGTGTCAAATACCGACACTTGTTGATTGGACCTATGTGTGAAATGCTCAAGGTACCCTACAGCATCAGTTTTGCTTATTTAGGTCCCGTTTATACGGCAACGATTTCAACTGAAAACGGTAAACTTTGGTTGCGTTTTGGCAGACAGCAGCGCTTTGGGTGCCTGAAAACGCAACGTTTTGAAAACAGGTTCCAGAGTGCATTTTTTTGGAAATGGCACCATCTCCATTGTCATGTAAACTTGCAATATGAAGTTCCTCTGAAAACAGAGACTTTTCGTACATGCGCATTATGGTTCCAGTCACTAGGCATGCGCGAGAAAGTCGATCATCACAACAACAACAATGCCGAGCTCTGTTTGTGCTGCTCACCCTGTTGAATTTATCAACGCTTCTCCAGCAAAGTGTAGATTTACTGTAGCAACTCCATCTTGTCGTCCGTCCAGACAAAGTTATCTTTGCATGCTTTTGCCATTGTCTCTTCTTTGTTTTGGTTTGTAATCACCGCGTTGTAGAGGAAGGCACTTCAGCGCAGGCGCGTGGCGTCATGGTATGGTGTTGCTTTGCAAATTTACACTGCCACCCATTGGCCTGGCATGCATACTACAGCGTTTCCAGTAGATTTTGCGGCTCCGTGTGAACGGGGATCATTTCAATAAAGTTGTCATATAAACAAAGGACAGACTTTTCCGTTTTTAGAGAAACTGTTGTCATCTAAAAAGGGGCCTTAGGGATGGCATGCCAATTCACGGTCATTACTTACTCAAAATAAACTTCCGTTTTGACAAGAAATCTACAGTTTCTGCTCATTAAATGTCAGCAGTCTCTTTTCAAACTTAACTTAGAATGTGAGTTTTTAGGTTTATACAAAACTTTGTTTTTAGGTTTACTTCCTTAGGTTTAACCGGCAAAAGTACATGGTTAGGTTTAGAAGAAAATACATCATGGTTTGGCTTAAGATAAGTGACTTTTTCACTGATATACTGTAACATCACGACATACATCACATACGTTATTTGGCATATGTTACCAGCATAGTATGCTACACATACTAGCACATTACGTGGTTATTAATGTAACTTGATTGACTTTTGGTTTCACACAGGACACAGTCTCCCAGGTGAAAGTCCGTAATTCTTTGACCCATCTGACTCACCTCCCACCTGCCCTTTGCGAACTCTCTCTATTTCTTTATAATACAGCAGCTGCTCAGGGTGTCAAAAAGTGTCGCTCGGACTACAGCTAAAGGGTGCCTCATTGAGTCGGACTTTGACGCTGAAGGCTACTAACCAAGTGTTGGTATTTGACGAGTTTGGAGGGAGATCAGGTTGCTAAAACACGTAATGCAAATACGATTATACAAAGAGGCACGAGTTCATGTACTGCTTGCTATCTAGTACATCAAGCTTCCTACTTTTTCTTACTGGTGTAGAAAAGTTATAGTTCCTTTACATTGACATGCTGAGAGTGAGAAACTGAATCACTTGTTCAAAGAGAAGGCTTTGGTGTGACAAATTCCACATTTTTTTAAGGCAAATCTCATTCAGCCACCAGTACATACAGTATACACGATGACGCACAAACATCTTGATTATGGATGCCTTAAAAGGTGCAGCATGTTTTCATGTGTATCACTCTATCACACTTGCTCAGTGTGATGTCATGTTACTGACCTTTAACACCCATACTGGTATACCAACAAGAACCCATTAAAATACCATTTTCCAAGATGTATACAAAATGGGACTTGAACATAACCTTATAGGAGCATACACATTTCTTTCTTTCCTTTGTGAGCACAGAAAAGGTCAGCTTGAGATCTTGAAAATGGATGTGTAATGTTTGGCAATTTATCCCTGCTAATACTTTGGTTAATTAGTACAGTGCAGTGCTGTGAGTGTTACCACACTAATAATGTAATGATTCTCCCGTTAAACACCCCCCAACAGCTGATGAAAACAAATTTGTCTCCAGCATGCTGGAGGTGTTATCCCCAAAGGATATTTAAATCAGCGCTGGCATCTAAATGCCATGGCATATACATGCTCATAGTCCTTATGGTTCTCTACTTGCAGCTGTAAAAGTAAATTACAATTACTTCGTTTTCTATAGCTTATTTTTAGTAATTTAATTTGAAATTAAGTGAATTCCAGTGACTCCTCACAGATGGAACGAGCCAACTGTGAAACTGCTTTTTCTTCTTTTGAGAGTGAAGATTCGAACTGTCCTTTTAACACTGCAGGAGAAAGGCTGAATGGACGGTGTGCTCCATCTAACTTAAAAAGCCTCATATAATTTTTACAATGGTGTGAAATGTGCTGTCCTATAATTTAAATAATGCTATAGTTTAGAAACAAAATTAATTTATGATAATAGCTAGAGTTAGCACTGTGCTAAGAACAAGGTTCAGGTTACATTACATGTAGGGATGCAACAAACAAACTACACTTTGCTAAACATCTGCTACCTGAGTATCAGCACTGCACAAATCAAAAGTGTTTCCTCATTCATTTTCATATATCTTGTAACTGCTTAACCTAATCATGTTCTACAGAAAAACAGGCAAATTCAACTCGGTGTAACTTCAGCACAGTACAACCATATTTCTACCCATGTTATTCTGATCCAGAAAATGCCCCTGTTGGTTTTGTGTGCATGTGTGATGATTATCTATTAATCAAAAAGGTTTTAGGGACAGAATATATACGGTATGGAATGCTCACAGCAAATCTGCATACATTAACAGCATGATTAATTACTGTCACATGAGAGCTTTATCAACAAAGCACAAACTACGGTGTTACTGTCTCTAAACCCACTGGCTACACACAGTATGGTAATATGTTCATATTAAATATATTGATATGCGGACATCAGACTCTCATCTCTTCTTGTTTCTACAATTATTGTGGCCTTTAAGGGATAGTTCTGAGTTTTTAAAGTGGGGCTGTATGGGACACTTATCCATAATTAGTGTATAAAATGCAATAGATGGCAGTCTGCATGCCCCCAGTTTGGAGACGCAAGCAGAAGTACTGCGACAACAGCTAAGCTAAGTGCTGCTGTGAATGGGGGGCAGCAGCAAAACCTATTTTAGGCTACTTAAAGAGTCAATATTAGTTTTAATGTATGCTGCATTTACTGTAGAATATTTTCACCACTTTAGCTTTCCATCAGACAGTAATTTAAAATGGTAAAATGAAGCTGTTATAACCATCTATGCTCTCTTTAAAGCCAGCAGACTCCTTTGAAAACAGTAATTTACCTAGCAGAACGTGACAGTTGCTAGTCTACTGCTGCTTCAATCAGTGAGTGGTTTGTGTTACTGTGTGACTTTCATGAAACCGAAATAACCCTTTAAAACACAACAAACTAACAGATCGAGGGAGCGGTTTTTCAGCAACTCCCATGTTCTGAGAGGTAAAATTACTGTTTTTGTCAAAGGACTCTGATAGCTTTGAAGACAGCAAAGATGGACATAACAACTTCATTTCACCATTGGAAATTACTATCTGATGGAAAGGTAAACATCTGAATTTAAGGTAAACACTATTGACTTTTTTAGGTGGCTAAAATACTTTTTGCTGCTACCTCCATCCACAGCATTACATTGCTAGCTTCCGTGGCGGTTCGGCCTGTTTCTCCAAACTGGGAGCGTGCTGACTGCCATCTACTGTAGGTAATACACTGATTACGGACAAGTACTTAATACAACCCCACTTCAAAAAATACAAACTATCCCTTTAAGGATCACACATACACACACAAACGTACACTGTCATTACTGATCAGCACATATGCCCTCCTAATCGATGATGACATGAATCTGTGTGTATACCGTGTGCATGTGAGAGTGTGTGTGTGTGTGTGTGTGCATGTGGGCTGACATCCTGCCAGAAAAAATGAAGTCTCCTGGTCTGGCACTCAGCTCTTAATTAATGAGTTATTAGACTGGTGAAAAATAAAATAACATTTTGACATTAACACCCAACACACAAAGGCTCCCACACACACACACGTACAAACACACACATCTGGGTGTGTGTAATAAGGTGTGGATCCTGTTGACATCTGAGTGGGGATGGTGATAATGATGATGATGATGATGATGTCAAACTGACATCCTGTTAAGCAACTGGCCTGGAGGCATTATTAAAGACACACATTTCACAGAATTAAAGGAGACACTACACTTAACACTGGAGTCACTTGTAACTGCTGGAATCAAAACTGACTAAAGAAAACTTTCCAAAATCTACAGGCAGTGTGTCTATGATACTCCAAACACAGATTTTCATCGTGATATTCCTTCAAGATTTTGTGATATATAAAAGCTAACTGGCTGCTGGCTCTAGTTTTATATAGAGTAGAGACACGAGGAAGGTATGACTCTCCTCATCTAGCTTTCAGCAAGAAAGCAAATAAGTATATTTCTCAAAAAGACAAATAACATGTTAAGAAACACACTAATGTGCCAACAAAAGCAATGAAGAAGAATGGAAGCAAGTAAACATTGACATAAACACTGCAACTTTTCAACTTTTAAAGCTGGCTTTGCAAATGTTTTATTAGGAAGGAAACGCATTCAGCATGTTTGTTAGACCTCAAGGCTGCTCACAAAGCATCTTGGTGAGTGACACTGAATGTGGAGAGAAACTTAGTTTGTCTATAAAAAAAACTCTGGGAAGCAACATCACTTTTCTTGTGCTGCTTTCAGACGCCTTTCGCCAGTATTTAAACCTTTGAACCCTGAGCAAATTGGTGCGATTTCTCTCAAAAACATGGGGAAAAAGGCAGTGAGAAACTTGGTAAGAAATGTCCCACAAATTGCAAAATAAATAAATAAAAAAAGATTTTGAAAATTACTCAAAAGAAAACCATGTTACAGAATTATTATAATTTTTAATCTCTCTTTCCAGGTTATCTCATTGTTTGTTTGTTTTGCAACTGTCTTTCTTTCTTTTTTTGTGCTAATTTTCTTGTTTTCAATTTTCTCTTTTTACCAATTTTTTTGCTTTTTTTTTTTTGGTTCATTTCTTCTTTCAAATCGAGCCAATTTGCTCAGGTTTCAAAGGGTTAATATGTGAGCGTATAAGCAGGATTTTATGACGCCACAACCAGTTTGGAGGCCAAACATGGTCCAGTATGCAACTTGGTGTTATGTCTATACACTGAGAATTGACTTTTCAGTGCAGTAGTTGACATTAGTAGTTCAGCTTTTGTAAACAACGTACACTACAGTTGGACGATATGGAGAAAATCAAATATCACAATAATTTTGACCAAACACCTCAATATCAATATTGTGATGATAATGTAGGGTTGACTATTGGTGTTTTCACAAAGTATTTACACAATGAGATATTTGATGAATCATCAGTAATGTAACAATGCCAAAGGCAAATAATAGAACAGCCACAACAATCTGGTGAGTTAAAAAAAATAAATTATATCAATATATTATTGATATATTGCCCCAAATAAACAATATGTACATATTAGTAAGATATGGATTTTTCAGATTTTTTGAGAGAGATGAGGAGGAAATATCATTTTAGATTTTTTTTTTAACAAGCGAATTAAACTTTTTTCTTTTTTTTAAAGAGGCAACAGATAGCATCTATTCATAAATATATCATTATGAAAATAATGTGGGTTGCACAGGGTAGTATACACAGTAAAATCAGACTATCAGCATTTACATAGGTTACTTAGTGGCTTTGCAATCTTTGTAATAAGCTTCTGCCACCGGGGGCGAAATTTCGCGGAAAAAATCTGCTTTACGGCAGGAAAGGCGTCATGTATTGCCAAACTGGTCGGTCAGCCAATCAGGGACTGGAGCCGGTCCTTATGAGGAGTTGGGCATGAGATAGTTGAGTCACGAGCACAATGGCAGACGGACAAAGTTTGGAAACAAGTGAAAAACGGCCTAGCAAAAGAAAACAAGCTCCTCTGTCTGAGGAGGCAAAGAAGAGCAAAAAGGAGAGTGATAAAAGAAGAGGAACAACAAGAGTAAACCTCAGTCAGGCGTTCAAGAGATGGAGGCAGCTCCGTGACCAAAGAGGCTTCAGAACCGATGTCCAGCTAGCTTTCTTTCTAATGGATCAGTAAGTAACACGGCTAAATGTTAGCTAGCCGAGAGAGGACTGTACTGTACTGGCTGCTAGTTCATTCCTAGCTGGCCAGCATTGCAAATCGCCGCAACCAGGGACCGGGTAGCGAGTGTTGGTCAGCTGACATCCTCGTTGCCATTCTACGGCAGCCCTCGGACAGTGATGCCCCCCTCCCTTCCTTCTGTTCTCTTCTCACGGAGGCAGCTATCGACGGACATCACCCAGCTAGGTTACGCCCACCTAAGTGAACACTGGACCGGCCGCATCGTTTCCATACGGTACCCTTTATTCTAGAATCAGGACTGTTTACATGTGCATACTGGTAGTATTCCACTGTGTCTACTGCTGTTTGTACTGATGCTGTACATATTGGTATAATTTACTGTGAGTTGTTTGTACTTGTACTGTGCATTCTGGTATAATTATCTGCATTACGATTTGTTTTTTCTTCAGATAAATCTGATAATTGCTGCTCGGTCTCTCTCATTTATTTAGTATAGTGTCCACACACCTTCTCATTCTACATATACATAGAGGTATACCGGTGGCTTTACAGCCTACATTTTATTTATTTTAGAGAGTCTAATAGAGTCATATTATTGATTATCTCTGATCCCCACGGTCAATTTGGTCGATGCGACAGTGCGACGCAACACCACTGACGCTAGGTGGCGCCAAGCTAAAAAAAAACGAATCCTATCTGTTGCCTCTTTAAATCATATCAGACACAAACGATTAAAAGTGAATAATTTGTATGCTTTTTAAAACATGTCTGAAGGGGGTCTTTAAAAGCTTCTGGAGTCTCCAGTGATACTGAAACATTTGGCGGTCTGATTTGCGCACAGGAAGTATTCTAGTTATTTTATTTTTATTTTCAAAATATATTCTTGGGAATAAATGTAAACAAACTTATGAGTCAATAGAGGATCTCCAGTACAGTGCAGCCATGTACCTGAAAATGTTTCAGTAATGGATAACCTCAAAGGTACAGTAAATGTATTGTTCACCAAGAGAACGTGTTTTTCTGTGGACTCATTTTCATTCATTTTCAAGTGCAAATCTCTAAATCAACATGTCATTTTCTTATCGATATGAAAGAAATTTGTGCAGCACTCAAATGTTTGTGTTTAAGGGGGCTCCCCTACTTGTGTCAGAAAGCTATCTCTGTGTGAATGATTGACATCCCGCTGGGGAGAAAATAGTGGCAGCAATCTAAAGTGGCAGCAGTGTCTGAGCTTCAAATCATTCAGCCCTCACATCAGGCCATGCACTATAGAAGAGTCACTCATGTTGGAGTGATATTTCAAACCATCGCTTTATTAATAGGACCTCTTGATGCCGACACTCCCATCAATACTGGTGGCTGTGGTGACCTGCACCAATCATTAAATTTACTTTCTTGCTGAAACCTTCAATCATTTTACTTCCAGGAAAATATTCTGCTGATAATGGTTATGTTATTGTGCACAAGGAGGCAGGAATAAAAACTTTACAGTCAATCAAATCCCTCTCTGTATTAAAACTGCCTCTCACTCATGTTAGTTTATTGATTAATTTGTTCTCCCACACATCATTTCTCACGCTAGTTTCACTTCTTTAATGACTACCGATTCTTAACCTGGGGGCTGGCAGTTTGACATAAAAGACAAATAGGCAGGTCACTGAAAGACTTTAGAGTGCAAGCATATGGCTTTTCCCTGGAGGCATGTGTACCTGCAGTTCCAGTACGAACTGAACATGCAAAAGAATCGTTTGTTCATTTTTGTGTTTTTAACAGCACTAGTTTAAGAGATGTAGGGGACTGGAGATTCAGACACTGTGTGATGATCCAACAAGCCCTTTCTATTAAAGATACTTGCTTGATGCCAGGTTTTATGTACAACAAATGTTAGTGGTGAAACACAATTATGAACATTTGGATAGGTGAAGCACAAACCCTTTAACTTCTAAATTGTCAGTAGAAAGATATAAAAAAAAAAGGAAAACATAGAAATCAAAATTTGAAGGTCAAGACATCCTCTTCGAAATGCTGTTGTCAAGCATCTCTTTGATCAGCCACTTAAAGCCTTTCTACTTCATGAAAAGACATTGGAGTTGGAGAGTCATCAGAAAAAGCTTTGGAAAATATGAACTGATTACATCAAAGGAAGTACAGCCTTTTGACAGACACAAATAAATGATATGAACCCAACACACCAGGAACCAGGTTGACAAGGGTAATTAGTGGAATGCCGGTTTTAATAATTAACGAGTTTAATGAGAGTGTGCTTGTATAGGGCAACAAATCTTAGGGGTCCAATACCCAACTCACTCAGGTTTCTGCCTTTTCCTCACGAACATGCCCTCTTTTCTTCGGTACATGTGCTCCACACAGGAAGAGACATGATCCTACATATATTCCACTCATTGTGGGCAGTTTGTTGTCTGTTGTTGTGACAGAGGGAAATGGCTCTGGGTTATCTACCTCATTTATCATGCATTCACTTGGAAAAATGCCTACTATATTCTCTGAGTGTTGTATGGCTCTCACTGTCATTTGAGTGATTGATGGTACAGTGTACAGATGAAACTATCTTTTCTTCTTTCTTTTTATGTAAAATGTAGCTGTCTTTAAATTGTAAAGCTGTAGTCCTAGTTGATTTGGTGACACCTTTAATACTGCACACCATTTGTTTACAGTGCAGCCAAACAAACTCACATTGTTTTAATGAAGAAGCCACTTAATTTGCTTTTTCCATCATGCCATGATGAGAAACCAACATTCAAAACACATTCTGGGCAAGGTGGGGAAAAAAATTGATACCTACTGTGGATAAGATTTTTTTTTTTTCTTACTAGCTGTCTCCTAATTTGTGTTAAGGAGTGGAAAGTTTACTGTGCACACAGACCATATAAACTGTCAAAAAAAGTTTTGTACTCCTGCAACTTCATGTTATGTTGTTTTTTTTACACTGTGAGGCCAAAAGCAGAAACAAGTTGACTATTTCATACAATACTTCGAATTTGCTCTCTTCTGTATTTCAGAAACACCAAAATACTGGCCAGTGAGCCAGAAATACACAGGAAGTCCATGGAAAGCCACATTGCCATGGAAAACAAGGGGTTGCATCTTACTTAAACGTCTGAGCATGAGTTTGAGTTAAAGTTACAATAACGACTTGCTAATCTTCAAGGAGCTACCTAAAATCTCCATCTTAAATCCCTCTTTACCATCAGGTCCTAACCCACATTCTTTAAGTCAAGACAAGTTGTTTGGAATGTGTCTTCAATGCAGCCCTAGTGGAGTATTTTTCACACAGAGACATAGATAAAAAACACACAGTGATGCAATTCTCTTGAAAAAAGCCCCAGAGAAAATAAAAGATCAAGGAACTGAAACAGGGGGGAGTCAGAAGGAGTACACATGTGGATTTATGCTTTCATAAAATTGCTAGCACTGTCTGACTACTGATTAAAAAGGTGTCTTCAAAGTGGGGCAGATACATAATAAAGACAGTTTAGAAAGATCATCAGCTAAACTATAGCTGAACTCCAAGTGACTTGTAGGCCTTTTGTGTGAACTCAGCACACTGTAACTTTAGGTGTAACTATGGCTTCTGCCAGCCCATTCTCATTTCAAAATGTGACGCTGGTTGCCTTGATGGCATCTGTAATGGCGGAATGATGTGGGGTTGGACGGCATCAGGTTGAAATGCTGCCAGTAATGACATAATATAAGGAGCTGGAAAGTCCCCATAGAGAGGGTGGTGGATGGGTCCAACAAACTCAGAACTTTCACGCAGGAGCCTGGTGTTTGCTTCCCGAATGCCAAACATTTTCTTTTTTTAAGTGCGTTAGTTGCCTAAACCTAACCATGAGCTTTTGTTCATGTCCCAGCACTAGTAGTGCGTCCTGGATAATCAACAGATGCAGAAGGATCCACTGACAGAGGTGATATGTGATGATTTGGGATGAGAATGTGTTGCTTCTGCTGTTGTTTCCACGGTTCTCCACCTGCTCTGGGGGCATGTTCCTTTAACTACATTTTAGCGCTGCTCAGGAGGTGGTACTTAAAGCAAGTCCCAAGTACTTCTAAAGGGGTGGAATCGATGTGAAATCCGGTATGTCTTGGACCCTAGGGACGCCTCAAGACATCACAGTGAAATATCTTTTTATCTAAGGCTGTAGGCTGTATCCAACTCAAATATTTGTCCTGAACAGCCAAATCCCATTTGACTGACAAAATTCTAACTAATCCCTCTTTATTCATATAGAACTTTAGGAGTTTGAACAGGGTTTGGCAAACTATTCAAGGGGACTGTGACGTTCACATAAGAGTAAATACACCAAGTTAGCCCTTAAAGCTAATGTTTGCCAACTATGGTAACAATAGATCAAAAATGCGCAATAACATTTTTGCCAGCACTAGATATCAAGTTTCTGTGAGCTGAAAAGTTCACCACTTTAAAGCAGAAGGCAGAAGATAATGTTCTTGAAGCCTGACCAACCAAAGCCTCTCTTTCTCTGGGCAGCTGCCTCTTGCTCACTCAGACTCACCCTGGGTCTGGGTCTGCAGCTGCCTGTACCAGAGAGCCGAGTGAATGCAAGGAGCGCTCACTCTGCAGATAAGTCTTGGGACAGAAATGTCCTCAGAAGTACACTGACTGACAAAAAGAAAACAAAACAAAAATGGACTGCGCAACTTAAACGAATCTCAATAAACTAAGGTGTCTCTGACTGATCATTTCAATCTTCAACTTTCAGGGGGCAGCCCTGTGTCCGCCTATATCAATTGTATTTTTAGGATGACATAGAAGAATATTCATATCTACAGACCCTATCGACAGGACGACATCTGATGAAAAATAAATCTGTTTTATAATGTGAAAAGGGTATGGATAAGGTTTGGTTAGGTTCGGGCCAAAAACAATTTGGTTAGGTTTGGGGAAAGAACATGGTTTTGGTTAATGTAAGTACATTGTTAAGGTTGGGGGACGTTTTTCGTCATGTTTGAATTTAGGTAACAATCACGGTCATTGTTTAAAACAAAGCAACACTGACCATTATTGGAAATGGTTAACATGTCCAAAGTCCATGTTTTGTGTCTAAAATCACATCCCCTGACTTCCTCTTTTGCTCCTGTCATAATTACTACAACCACAAGAGAGCTTTGTCATTCATTCATTCATTCATTCATCTTCTAGCCGCTTCATCCTCTTGGGGGGTACGGGGGGGCTGGAGCCTATCCCAGCTGACATTGGGCGAGGGGCAGGGTACACCCTGGACAGGTCGGCAGACTATCGCAGGGCTGACACATAGAGACAGACAACCATTCACGCTCACATTCACACCTACGGACAATTTAGAGTTATCAATTAACCTAGTCCCCAATCTGCATGTCTTTGGACTGTGGGGGGAAGCCGGAGTGCCTGGAGAGAACCCACGCTGACACGGGGAGAACATGCAAACTCCGCACAGGGGGGCTGCCACTCCCGGGATCGAACCAGCAACCCTCTTGCTGTGAGGCGACAGTGCTAACCATCACACCACCGTGCCGCCCAGGGCTTTGTCACTTAAATCTAAATATATGTCATGTTGGGACATTTGCTGAAATGACTAAATCTGTCTCTTCTGTTGAAAGGACAGTCTCTTACAGGTCAGGGTATGGGAATCTCCAGGTTAGGGGTTGTGCAGGTCTGGTCATTGAGAAAAATTCCATAATGGTGTAGAAACCAATAAAGCACAGTTAACTATGCTTTGTGCAAATTATGAGTATGTTTTTATGCCTCTACGATGGTGGCAGCCATGGCTGGAGGCATTCCGTCTCCGTGCTGACGTATTGCGGTAAGCGAGTTGTGTCATTTCCGGTGTTTCTGNTAAAGCCCTGTGAGGCAAATTGTGATTTGTGATATTGGGCTTTATAAATAAAATTGAAATTGAATTGAAATTGAAATTCCGTTTTCAGGTTGTCCGTCCGCCCGTCTGACCCACACTTAAATTCTTGTGAATGCAACATCTCAAGAATGTCTGAAGGGAATCCCTTTAATTTGGCACAAACATCCACTTGCACTCAATGCTTAAGTAATTTTTTTGGTATTCAAAGGTCAAAGGTCAAATTCACTGTGATCTTGCATTCTGTTTCATTGTCGCAAATGCGTCCTAACATCCAATTGGACTCAACAATGAACTGATTGGATTTTGGTGGTCAAAGGTCAAGGTCACTGCATTCTCTGAACCCATCGGCTGTATTTGGCATCTGACTTCCGGCAGACAGCGATACAGCCTCTGGGGGCAGACCCCCGATTTTTTGGCATTCCAGTTTGATTTGGGCGGAGGAGGCGAATTTCCGTTTCCGACTTCCATTTGTATATAAGTAAATATGCTGAACCATTGCGATGGATTCAGAGTTTGCAGTGACGCCAATAATGTTCCGCCTCGTTAGTTCACCGCACGGACGTTTAACCTGGCAACAACTGCAGCCGGCTCAAACGTGATTGGTCAATATCACGCGGACTACAAACAGCCTACAACCGGAAACCAGGGCTCTTCCGCTCTTCTTCCGGAGGCAAGATCTCCAGGGTTTGTATATAGAGACTAAGGTCACTGTGACCTTGCATACATTTCTTATTAACACGATATCTCAAGAAGGCCTTGAGGGAATTTTCTTATCAATTCGGCACAAATTAATCAATTTGGCACAAACATCAACTCGGACTCAAGAATAAACTGATTAGAATTTGGAGGCTGAATGTCAACTGTGAACTCACAAAACATGTTTTGAGGTTTTGGCAATGACTCAAGAATTCTGATATTGATGACAAAATTTCACAATAGGATAAAATGATGACATTTTATATCCAAAACGTCAAAGGTCAACTTCATTGTGACATCATAATGTTTTGCAGAAACACTTTTCTGGCCATTATTAACCACTATAAATCAGAACAGCAACAGAAGGGAAGACATTTGGTCAGAAACTGAATTGGTGACACTAATTTTGGGTGTCCATCTTGACACTATGGTTATTGAATAGATATTGTGTGCTGCCAGGGGGATAATGTGTGTAAAGCATCCATGTTTTTACAGACATGAATGTAAACTGTAATTGCATCTCGACTGATTCGCAAAGACATACAACTGCAAGGTGGTAATTTCAGTTACATGATTTACCAATCAGATTGCTTTGCTGGACCAAGTAATTCTGTAAATTTCTTGAGGGCCTTTGTGTTAATGCCAGCGGTGCACCACAACTTAAGCAGTGGCTCTTACTAAACTAAAATCTGCCTTTGGCCTATTTTTGAACCTCCAACTCAAAGTCAAGTTGTCAGAATAATTGTTTCCCTCTTCTTGTGATGGAACACACACAACTTGCCACTGATATTTGAACAAACAGAAAAACACAACAAAACAAATACTCTATGACAACCAAATGACAATGAAACAGAGCAACTTGACATGTTTATGCATGACTCCAATACAAGGGCCTTGTCTCTATTACACATCCTCTCAGCAAGATGAACACTATTCAAATAAATACCACACTGTAGATACTCTAGACAAATAAATAGACTGCCCCATGTCTGGGCATATTTACACTGACTCTTGCTCCTCAAAAAGTATTTTGTTTCTTACTTTTTTTTTTATAGTTTCACATGTAATTTAATGACTAAGAGGACACGCCACAGGATTAAGTGGAAAAACTGGAGAATCCAAAGGGGCATGTCAGAGGTATTTTCAACAAACACTGACTTATTTTTGCATTACTTCTAATGACAGACTGGTTTTCAGATCATTCACATGAGATTGCTTTCTCGTGTTTTAGCCCGACACTTCTCTAACTGTGACACGTAGCAATTGATTTAGTAAAAATAAACCTTTCCCTTCCCTACTTTTTACTTGTTTCTATTTTTGCACCAACCTAGTAGAACATCCTGATGCGTGTCTAGTGCTTTTATATCCTTTGATTTGAGGCTATACATAGAAAAACATCCTTGAGCACGCCACAGTACTTTACAACCTCCTCCTACGGAAAGAAGCATGTTATCTTGTCAAGAGGTTGACTGAGGAACAAAATAAAGTAGCTTCATATATCTACAATAATGCACCTTTAATGTGCACAAACTGTTTTATTCATCCACAATCACATTTTCTTTCTCTTTTGTTGAAGTTTTCTATATTCTACAAATTCTGTGAACAAATGGCAGTCATTGATGTCATAATAATACAGCTAGCACAGTAACAGAGAGAGGTATTTGCATATAAAGCAAAAGCCTGAGAAGAGTGCCATGTAATTTAAATCTACATAAGGAATAAAGCATTTTTTTTCTTTGCTGCATTCAGAAGGAAACAAACATACAAAAATGCAATCATTCAGAACATGGCATTTGGGGTCATGGTGGTTCAAACTGAAAGAAAGCCTTGCCTTTTTCTATTTTAATATGGCTAATTAGTGCCTGAAAATACAATTAAGCAAAAGCTTTAGGTAGCTTGTTAATTCTGTATGATAATACACATGGTATTCTGTTAAATTACCATGGCTTTTCCTGATATTTTAGCATAACTGGCACTCCCTACCAACCACACACTGAGTTAAATGGATGTTTATCTTGCTAGAGGAAGAGGCGAAGACGTGACAGATCTCGACTCTGCCAGATCATTCTTTTGTAGGTTGATCCTATTCTGTCAGAGCTCTCTATTCATCCCCTTTCCCGTCTTCATCAATATCTCATTTTTTTCCTATCAATTCCAGGGAATATTTTAACAAAAGAATCTGACCTCAAAAAATGTGAGAAGGAACTAGACTTAGGTCTAAGTAACATAAAAATCCCGGTAATGATGGTGACAATGTAACAGATGGTGCGGTACTACTAAGATGAATTTAAACTTCACTTATTTTAGTAGCCTTTAGAACAGACTGATATCATCAATGCAAAATCTACCACTTATTATAAAAACAGCACAAATAAACTTGACAACTTTATGCAGTTCTTTGTCTCATTTCCTTGTATTTTACATCGTTGCATCATTTTGTTTGTTTGCTCATTTGTTAGATCTGGAAAGGCTTGTTCTGTCTGAAGTGCCTGATAAAGTAGGAAATGTAAAATAAATTATACAAAGCAGCAGAAACAACTGCATTGTCAAGAAAATGAAAATGAGAACAAAAGCTTTCATCACACTAGAAATAAGTAGGCGTGACTGGAGCAGTAGCTTCAGAACTGTCAGCTGGTCTTTTCAGGTCACTATCATAAGCTTTTCAGACATAATGGAAACGCTACAGTCTCTAAGCATCATCAGAACACGTTGATGTTTGCCCTTTTAGTATTCTTCATCTCGTAACTCAGACAAATCTGGCATCCATGTTTGCTCATAAAGGCTGTCCATCTGCCCTCGAAGCTCATTTTATCAATCTATATGATAACTAAGTCATTTTGTAGATCAATACACAGATCAATGAAAAGATATGAAGCTCTTGTCATGTCTTCTCAGGAATCAAGTGGACCACAGTGTCTAGGAAGAAAGATGGAGCGAAAGGCCAAAAGAGGGGTACTTATTGAGGACCTTCGGCCCTTCTTGAGGCGCTAAATTGTGTTTGTACCTATTACGTGCAAAATATAGGATATATGACCACTGAGGTATGAAAAATTGTCCCTGAAAACTATATCTTGGAAAAGCAGGTATGTTTGATGGACAGGGAAAGACAGAGAGAAAAACATCAAGTGTTAGACAAGTTCATCTCACCTTCAGTAATAGCTAAGGAAATTCACAGCAGCAGCAAAGAAACTGCAGCAAATTAAAACATAATGTAGTCACTTTAGAGAAACTCTCCGTTCAGCAGCACCACCACCATAACACAAAATAAAGACACAGCCTTTTATTTTTCCCATAATTCTTCCTGATTTGCTCAGTAGCCTTTTGCTTGAATCATGTATGTAATTATTTTTAATGGCTCAAAATCCAAGGTAGTCTGGTCAAATATGATTGCAGCAGTGGATAAAACGTCGCACAGGTCAGTCTTTTTCTCAAAAGACTGTTAGCATTTTCATGGTTACATGAAATGGTTTCATTGCCTCTTTATATGATGTATTTCTTGCTGAAACTGAACACTAAGAAATTATGTTGTTTTCACTTCATATGAGATGGAGAGTAGCAATAGGAGAGATTCCCTATTAGGTTTTTGATGTGTGAGCAAAAACGTCATTTGGCAATTTGAGACAGTATAAATATAGAAAAATATAAACAATAGTAAGCACACTGCCAAGGTCAACTCCATTGAATGGGCTTGGGATCTTGGAACTGGCGTGCTTTTCTATACTGAAAGGACAACATAAACAAATGTCACGTCTGTGATGACCAAGTGTACTTGGTTACAAAAACATTACTAATGTGCAAGACAAGTGGCGGGGAATGGGGGCAGTCGTACACGGCTAGGTGCGAATCAGTCCTACCTAATGCCTTGAAAGACTTCAATTAGCAAAACCTTGGGTGGTTTTCATTGTGAAGAAGCCATGGGAAATGTAATGAATTTGGCACAAAGATTAGCGTAGACGGGACATAAATCAAGAGTCATTTTCTGTATGTTTCTGACTGGGATCAGTTGTAAATATTGCAGGGAGTAATAAAACAAGACGAATCTGGCACAGTGAGCTGTTAGATAAAGAGCAGCGGGCAACAGACTACACACCTCCAACTTTTCAGCAAAGTAACAAACTTCTTTTACCATGTCTTGATGTATGGAAAACTACTTGTGTCGTATGCAGCATGAAATCAGGTNNNNTGTGTGTGTGTGTGTGTGTGTGTGTGTGTGTGTGTGTGTGTGTGTGTGTGTGTGTGTGTGTGCATTTGTACCTTCATGTGAATGTCTAAGAGCTTATCAGGACTAGCATGTTACCTTGTAAATCCCTCTCACATGTGGCATATATTGTGCCCACACTAAGCCCTCAGTGAGTGTCTTTGGTGACTTGACTGAGCCACTCAGCGACCCGCTGGCCACTTTGTCTGATCAAAGATAACATGTTCTTGAGAAGAGCATGGAGCAAGTATTCCCTGAGCAAAGGGGCCTTGTGAACAGCTTTGATCTAACAATACCTTGCCATCAAAGCACCGCCAAGAGCATCCACCTCAAGCATCTGTGTGGGTGTGTGTCTGTGTGGACTGAAAGACACCCTCCATGGCCAGAGAGAAACAGTAGCCACCACAGGGTACCTCTGTCCTGAGGTGGCCATGGAGTCGTCTCAAAAGCATGAAAAATGGCTTAGAGAACTGTTGACTCACGATACTGGCAGCTACTTTGCCATGTAAAGACATGCATGAGGTGCTAAATTTTGATTCTTAAACGGTACTTCTTAAGCTAAGTAGCTGCTTGCTACGGGCAAGAAAAACAATCCTCTCCAGACGTCACTATGCTTTAATCTCCCGGCTGTCTGGAAGTAAACAGTTTTGCATAAACAGCGTACTGAATTGACAGCAGCAGTGCTGGGTGTAAAATCTGTGACGGGAAATTAACTGTCTAGATTGCCAACACCTTGAAACTAATGAAGAGCTTCATGGTGCTCAGAGTTAACCAGGGGCAAGAGGGCTGTCAACTGACTTCAAGGGTCAACAGAACAGCAAAACATGTAAAGTCCTCCTTTACAAAACTACACAGAACTCAGAGAGATTAAACTATTTTAGTTGCATGTGATGTTTTTTTTGTATCGTTTAATAGTAATAACAAGTTGCTATATTCTAGAAAGTGCTGCCCTTTCCATCAGCTCCACTAAATTTGTGCTAAACCATGGTAAGCATGGAGGAATTAAACACCAGCTTCCATCCATGTCACGACGACCTTCTCTGCCAGGCTTCCTGCTCACCCTTTTACAGGCATGCCCCAGTTTCTAATGGCATATAAGGAATTGTTATGTCCTCTGTTTCATTGAAACTTGGCTAAATCCTGGAATACAATCATCATCCGCATCACAGTCTCGTAAGACCATAGATTTCCTGTGAGAGTGCTATTTAACAAGGTGACTCTGACAGAACAGAGGACTATGGCACAAAAAAAGGAAGCCTGTGGGAATATTGAAATGCTGTCCCATCTCTGCATGCCCTGTTCCACACTCTGGATCACTGCTTTAGACTTTTTCTAACTTGACAACATAAACACTCTAAATGGGCCCCTTTGTACTTCCTGTCTCAATGTTTGCTGATGCAGTAACTGACAGGAAATAAACAGGGACCAAAGCTGTTTCCCTTGCAAGAGAATAGCAATAAAAAGGTCTATACCCCATTCAAAGGTAGCTGCAGAGCAGAGTCGCTGCCCATGTTTGGGAAGAGCGATAATGCCGCTACCTTGATGAGTTCCAAATATGTAAACAAACTACAACCACAGACTGTCTAAAATAAAAGATGTAGCTACCAGAATGTTACCCATTTGTTTGCGGACTGCTGTTTTGAAGCCTTGAGTTCGGCATTTCAGCCATTGCCTTCATTTTTTGAGCCAGAAGTGACTGTATTTGGATGAGAGGGTGTAGAGAAGCAAGGGGTGGATCTGACTCACAGATAGTAGCAACACTTTGCAGACAGCCTGTCACTTGAGTGGCCCAGCCCTTTAATATGCATAACTTTAAGCTTACATAAAATGTGAACAGCTGAGTTATATAAAAACTTACTTCCCATACAGGTGTCATAAACGGGGAAATTAGTTGTAAAAACCAAAACCGTTTTTTTTGTACCAGGTTGTAAACATGTTTATTTATACTGAAAAGTTTGGCATTTCAACATGATGTTGATGGGAATTGACTCTGTTTTAGAGCCAGCCTCAAGTAGCCATTCAAGAAACTGCAGTTTTTGGCACTTCCATGTTGGGTTCATTTTTTAGCCTCGGAGGTTGCCGCTTGACTAAGTCGAATGCTGCAAGTGACATGAAAGGTCAGAAAGTGGTCAGATTTATCAGAGGCCACCCTACAGTCTACACTTCACAACACATTCTGGAGAACGTTCCAGGGCACCACAAACACTGAGTCTAATTTGCAAAACAACAGAGTCAGTTGTACCCAAAACTACAGTTAACATCATTCTACAACCACAAACCATGGATTACCAGGACCATCCAGGATGGAATAAACACACACACTGCAGCCAGTCTAGAAACACGGACAATTGTAAAACAGCAGCATACAATGTAAGAAGACACCATAAAAGAGGCAAAAAAGGACTAAAGTGCAATGCACAAATTAAAGGAGCTGGGGAGGATTATGATTAATAAAATGTTTCAATATCATTTTGGAAGAAAACTAGAGGATAAACTGTATTAAAGCCTGAACTTCAATGTATTTAATTTGCATAATTTACTACCTGAAACACAGTTAAAGATTTTTATAGAACTTAACATACTAGAACTTCAATTCAATGTTTCTCCAAGTCTCTCCAATGAGTTACGCTGCCTCTTTTCTGTCTTGTACGATGAATAAATTCTGTTGAGAGGACATTTCAGCACAAATGTATTCAATTTTCCATCACACTATAAATTTTCATCTCTCCATTTTCTCCCTCAATATTCACAAAGGAGCATAAGACCTAAATAATACTCAATCTTGAAATATGCTGCCGGTGATGAAATGTATATCACTGCAATGGGCTGAGCCAGTGTGCCCTACAATTACAGTAATGGGTGGTATAATGGAAAATTAAAGGTCATGTCCTTTAGCAGGGTGTCTGGGAGGGTTTGAAAGAAATGTATTCAAATATAGAGTTCCTCTGAAATTATGCATCACAAGAGATTGAATATACACCATTTTTTGTAAATGGTGCTGTATCTTTAATGTTTTTTATTTATTCCTGATCCCTGTGTGTTAAATTGATCCAAATATTTCCTTGTCCTGCATGGAAGTAACATTTGTTACTAATATGAGGCATAGACTGGGAATTTTATTTGTACATACCTGTTGTTGATAGAGGGCTCTAAGTCTGAAACAATTAGTTGATAAATGATTTTTGATCTTTTTTGTCTATTGACTAATTGATTAAAGGCAGTTTTCAAGCAAAAATGGCAGAAATGTTAATGTACATGGGTGTAACTTTTTGACCATATTGTTGTATGCATCCTTTTTATAGGGATGGAGTCAGTGATTAGAGAGTTGGACGCAGTGTTTCCTACTCTATCTTTGTAGCACAGTGCTCAGTTATGTTCAGGATTTACACTGTTTGGGATTGTTTAAACTTGGTGGTCCAGGCCGCTTGTAGGAAACTTTTGAGAAATGTACTTAAACTTCCACGGAAACTGTTACTACATTTATTTTTACTGAAGAAAATACTGTAAAATGCTGAAATGGTAATTAATGGTTATTCGGTAAATATCATTCAAATATTATTATTCATATTTAAAAATGATTTTTAAGTTGATATTTTAATGCATGAATCGATATAATTCAAATGCAAATGCAGACAGTTATCCCTTCTACTTAAGTAATCTACTGTATAAGTAACATGACGTAATATCAGTTTCAAGACAAACTAACGCAAAGCAAAAAAGCTGACAATGACAGACAGAATAAACAAACACAGACCAAATCTCCCTCCAGATCAGCAAACTTTCTGTTGCTGCCATTACACAGATCAAACCCAGCCCACTGTGACCCCTGGCTCGAGGGTTTGTGGCAGCTCAATTTGAGCTGCTACAGCCGCAAATGAAGGTTAGTCTCCACAGCTTCCGCCACTCTCCTCCTGTCCATTATTCTCCTAATGACAGGAAGTGAGGCGGACAGACTGTTGTTATACAATCTATTGTATATGTACATTTCAGTAAGTGGGTAGGCCCAGGGAAGTAAAGTTAAATTAACATAGCAGTCACATTGTGCTTCACAGGAATATATAACAACGTTAAAAGCTGAGACCTTAATAACAGAACAGTATTAGTTTATTTACCATTTTTCTGTGCATTATATGACT
The DNA here is from genome assembly GCF_006386435.1 of Epinephelus moara. Lineage (NCBI taxonomy): Eukaryota > Metazoa > Chordata > Actinopteri > Perciformes > Serranidae > Epinephelus > Epinephelus moara. Next base: position 28,033,289 of record NC_065518.1, on the reverse strand, counting down.
CTGCTACAATAAAAGTTAGAATGACTGTCTCTAGAATTGTATGATTCAACTTTTACTTATGGTCTATTGTTTAAAAAGTAAACATAAATTGCAATAAATTTTAATATCAAATCACAATACTTAATCATTTCAACACATATCGAATGCGCACCCAAATATCGTGACAGTATTGAATCAGAAGATAAGCATATCGTCCCTCCCCTTCCCATAAAGCAATTTAACGTATAGAACTACATACTTTACATGGGTTGCACAAATTAAAAGGAAAGCTCTCTGAACCAATTATCCAACACCACAAAGGACTATGGATTACAAATGATATGTTTCCATGGCGACATGGTCCCCTTAGAGATGTGAGGGAGAATACAGGGATTGTATCAAGGGTTATGGAAGTGTCATCCCCTTGTTTACGCACACACAGACACACACACACACAGACACACAGACACACACACACACACACACTTAAAAGAAGCTTGTCTCATTTAAACATCACAAGTGTTTTTAGCTGAGAGTCTAGATTTCTCTCTAATACAGTATACTGTGGTTCTTGCTCTCTCTCTCTCTCTCTCTCTCTCTCATGAGCACACACACACACACACACACACACACACACACACAGAGTTACACATGCAGTCACCGCAGCCCCTCCGTGATCCGCTTGGGGCCACCGAGTTTGGAAGGTGACATTTCAAAGGGGAATGATTATTCATAGGTAAGCCGGACGGCAGCCAGCGCAGTAGGAAAAACACACATGCGAGCTCACGCACACACACATACACACACGATGGCTGGCGTGCTCCTTGTCATGTGATATTCAGCATGGAGCATGAGCTCTGTGTCCATGTGGTGAATAAATGAGGTGGAGAACCGCTGTTGGCTGCATGAATCATGGGGCTCCGCCGGACCTTTGTTACCTGCAAAGCCTGTCAGGATCCAACTGCTGAGAAAACACTACAGTTTCAGAGCACACACACACAGTGACACACACGCATCAACTGCAGCCATCAGAGATCACCACCATCACCCAGCGGGAGCAAATCATCCACATCCTGTATAATCAGTGAAGGTCGCTTATGTTGCAAGGTTGAAGAACGCTCTGGATCTGCATGTACAACACAGAAGTATAAATATATCTGAGATTGTTCAGTGTATCCGTTGACAAACACACACAACTCTTTTCTATGATTTCACACTATGGAGCAGTCACAACCACATGTTGCCGAACAAGTTCCTCTAAGAACACTTCTCATTTAAAAAAAATTGGCTTTGGAAAACTGGTGCATGAGTACAGTGTGTTATATAATGAATAAATATGAGTGATGTAGTGGGGTTTGCCAGCAATGTTTGGAACACAACCTTGCAGTGTAGACTGCGTTACGTAGCATTTTGTGTGTAGCACACACCACATGGATGCTTTTTCGAAAACATCTACACATGTAAACACTGCTTTTTTGTGTCTCAGTATAATGAAAAAACACAATGTCTGATACAAACCTACTGCATATTCCTCTGTTTCCCTTGTCAAATGACCTTGGTTGGTAGGTAGAGCTGTATCAGTACTCAATACCTTTATGATACCAAATGAAATAACCTGGTACCAAGTAGTACTGAAGCTTCTACAGTCAAACAATACCTGCATTTGATTCATTTTGTACAGAGGTCTGGGGTCAATGACTATTTGTATGGTTTTGCTTACAGCTTAACAGATGTTCTTCAATTTCATGCCACGTGTGATTAGCCCACTACCAAAGCAGCTACAACACATACAGTCTGTGGTGTGGTGAAGTCTAGTGCGGTGTATTTGACGGAGGCTGCAGTTTATCATGCCGAGATGCCACAAAATGTTCAAAAGTATGAATATACCACGCACATGTGATGTCTTGTGGCTTCTTACAAAACTGAATGTTTCCATGCATTTTATGGGTCTCAAATGAAGATTTAAAAAAAGTTATCAAATTAAGTACTCTACTGGTAGCGATATCATTTTAATGCTACCGGTAATCGTATCCTGATTTTTTAAAGGATAACTTACTATAGAGCTGCTATTGTTAAGGTACCATTAATGCCAAATACCTAATTTCGCTTAGACAATTCATAAACATTTTGGTGACTGGTGACCTTATGCCTCTGTTATCAAACTATTAACTGTGGTCTGGAGGAATACTCAATTCTGATTGGCTAATTCCTGACAGTTTCACTGGAACTACTTAGTAAGTGTCCTACAGGCTGACTGTTGAGCATTCTAAATCAATGGGCTGGCCGCATCGTATGAGACTGTATGTAAAATCAATAACCATAGCAACAGGGACGCAGTTAAAGCCTCCATTTACAAATAACTGAAACTCGTTAGTGAGCTAACATCTATTTCCAACACTGAGTGCAATCCATCAGTGCCTCTTCCTCTGAACGCTAAATGATGGTGACCATACCACACAAGCTTCAAGGAGTACACTGGCCTTCTGAACTAGGTGATACAAAGCAATCATCTCATCCCATTCACTATTCACCTTGCTACTTCAGGCTGCGGCCAACGGTAATGTTACACATGATATATCGTTTGTACGTGAAAAATCATGATATTGATTTGGGGACACTGACACAGTTGGATAACTAGCTAGTCTTGTTGTCAAACACAAATTATATTTACTGTTTGTCAACATTTTGCAAATTTGCAATTCCTAGGATAGCAAAGGCATGACCCGCCCACACTCTTTCTCTGATTGGCTAGAACTCATTGCCTTTGATGGTTGGATTGATAAGGTTTGGGCACGAGAAGTGGGACTGGTTAGGATGAGGGTAAGGATGTCAGGGTAGGCCAAACAGAGGCATAGTAAGGTGCGGCAAGCCATGCCTTTGCTATGCTAGGAAACGCAGACTTGCCAACAGTACCCAATGTTGTTGACATTAAATCTTGCTTGCAAATATGTTAGCTTTCTGGTTCATAGCTGGGCCAAAGGTTCACTGAGCTAAGCTGACTGGAAATATCTCCTATTGCCTAAGGTTTGTCCCATTTACGGGAGTAGAAAAAAATGTCTCCACTGCATAAGAACCTTACGAGATGGCAGTGACTGTTCCAGGTATTAATCATACCCTCAGGTGGTACCAGGAAAACTGAGTTATGGCTTGTAAAAAAACTTCAGATTTTGACTGCGAAACACACACACATGAAACTATAAATAAATGATCTTTAGGCTTTGTCTTTGGCCAGTGACCATGGTTTAAATGGAATAATGCCCTTGAATGTGTCCATAATCAGCACTTAATGGCCTTCGCAGAGGAGACTGTTTTGGCCTTCCTGCCATCCATAAATTCCTGATAATGGACACCTTGTCGGCCATTAACCCCTTCGTACTACAAATGGCATTCAACCACAACAGAACTGAACCGAATTACAGCAAATTTACTTGAAGTTGTGTTTCTGTACTTTCTGAATCTCTCTTCTATTCAAAAAATGCAAGTCTGTCCTTGTTAAAGAACTTGTATAAAATACAATGTCATAAAATTTTGTTAAAAAAATAAATCTGTTTATTTTCTAAGAAAAAAGGGAAGAAGAAGAAAAAAGACCTCAACCTAGACACATGTCCAGATGAAGCAAGCAGGAATAGCCACATGCCATTTTTCCATGACCACAAATGCACAGACATAATCTAAAACCGGAGTTGGCATGTTTGAAAATGAGAGTCTCATTTTGACTGGATCACATTATATCATGTCATCCAGCAGGAATTAGTCATGGAATGATGGTTTCTTGCCAAAGGAGGCATCAAATACATATAGCTTTTAAAATGACAAACATGATAAATCACTCATGTCAAGTAAATGCCATACCAGAGCCACAGGCTTATACCTGAACTCATGTTCTCTTTCTTTCAAACACAATCAGATGTTTATTTACAGTTCATACACACTGATGTGCAGCCCCTCATTACCGGTTTGAGTTTTCATCTATTACTAACCGGTAAACTCCGGTGCGAGCCAATCAGTCCGGTATAATTACATGTCTCGCTTCCACACACCCACTCATGTATACAAGAGTAATCATTTTTCTGTACACAAACACACATTCATAAGCCTGTGTTTGATATCCAAGAAAATCATCCTTTAATATTCGAGCCAAGAAATTCTTATCTCATGTATCAAACATTAGTATGAGATTAAATTTCCCATAATAACATCACACTACAGGTGGCAGCCTCCTGTTGTTTCTTTACACAAGAAATGACACAGCACGCCATCATTCAATACGGCTTCTTTTTCCTGATGATATATTATCACATTACCAGGTAATGATTGTATTTCAAAGCAGCAATGTTTCTTAATTACTTGAATGTTATTCGGAGTTATGGTCTAGTTTTTATTGTATATGTAAGCCACTTTTAATTACATTATAATGAGTTGAAACAATACATGCCGATGATAAGATGATCATGTTGCCACAGAAACTGATTTTAATAAGCATAATTTGTTTTGAAGCCTTTTTGCCCTTATTAGCTTTTTCAAGATGGCCAATCAAACTGAGGAGTAGACAAGTGGCAAACCAGTTGCATATAGAAATATACCTCCCATCAATTACATTCTCTTTTTCTCTCTTTCTTTCTCTGTGTGACCCTATCTCTCTCTCTCGCACACATAGGCACAGCAGGAGAACAGAGCCGCTGTCTAATGACGTGAGCGCACTGAGAGGTGGTCTTTATGTGAGGCAAAGGGCCATTACTAATGCATTGACTAGCATCATCCTCTGCAGACGCACCCTCTCACCCCAACAGCGTCAGGACAAATTTCACTAAGGTTTCTGTGCTTCGTTTCAGACGTTGTCTGCACAAGGAAAATTGTTTTTTTTATTTTTTTATTTTTTTTTTTTATTTGTGAAACAGGCCCACGCACCCGGAGGCACAATTCACCTGTGTTCTGTCATTATATCATCATGTATTCAAGGAAGGCTAATGCATATAACAGAAGAAGCTTATTAGGGTTTGCACAATTTGTGAGGTACAGATTTCCATGGTGCAGATGTATTGTAAAGTTTTTTGTTTTTTTTTCTAGTGACAGCAGAAAAGGAGTGAACACACCACAAAACTTTAAATTGAGCTGCACTAAACAGGATGACATAAGAAAAAAAAAAATGTGGACTTGAGCCAGACTCAATTCATAAATCTGATGAATTTTGAATTGGCTGCAAATAACACTTTTTGTCATTATCTATCAATCTGCAGATTTTATTGAACAATGTTTTCTATTAGATGTCAAAAAATAGTGAAAAATGGCTATTAAAGACATCTTAAAAGTGCTTGTTATATCTCACAAACAGTCGAAAACAAAAAGACATTTAGTTAATGATCATGTGAAACAGAAAAGCTTCAAATCCTCACTTTGAGAAGGTGGAACCAGCCAATGTTTTGCAGTGTAGCTTTTAATGACTTCATGAATTAATAGATTATCTACATATTTGCCAATTTTTTTTCAATGTACTAATTGATTAATCAACCAACTGTTTTAGCTTTTTTTTTGACCATTTAAAGCTGACTAATAGGTATAGGGATAAACTTTCCCAACATGAAATGACCACAGGATGATCTTTGCATCCAGAATGTGACAGCCTAAATGCTGTCTTGCAAAAATCAATAAAGATCAAAGATCCTCAGAGCAGGCTGACAACTGTGACTGGACTGCATCTTTAAGGCTCAGTGATTAGGCTCCATGTACAGACGGTCCCACCTGCTGATAGAATAATTAGCTGCTATAGGTAACTGAATGCCAATCAGTTGTCGTCACATATTGATGTTTGGTCACGGGCTCTCCACATCGACATGTGACATTTAAGGTACTCTGGATTGGTTGTTGATGTTCTGGATTGCCGCTTCAACTTCAGCCTATTACACGCATTGTCTGTTTTCAAAATACACTTCCATTTATACAAGAAATGTACAGTTTGCATACAGTCTCTTTTGCAATTAACACACTATGTTGGTAAAACGCCACAAATTGAGTATTGTTTTTCTTTAACAGCAAACGCTAGTGATCTAGCCAACACACTCACATGGTTGGGTTTAGGTAATGGGGGTTGGCTTTACATTAATACAGGAAGCGAACACCAGCCTCCAGGGTGAAAGTCTGTGGTTGTTGTTGTTGACCCATCCACCACCCTTTCTGCCCGCCCTTGTCAGACTTTCGCCCCCTTAACTTGCGTTGTTATCCAGCCACATTTCCCCCTGACGCTGCCGGGCAACGTTACAAAATAATGGTGACTGGCCACATATCATGCTGCTGTAAAAGGACAATTTTTCGTCAGCATCTGATGTAGGAAGTCATTGCCCAAACGCCGGTATTTGACGACTTCGGAGTGAGACCAGGTTGGCTCAGTACTTCCCAAGCAAACAGCCCATTCTGAAATTGCACTGAACTAAAAGTGAAACTAATCTATGCTCACTTCAAAGCCAGACTCCATTGACAAAGACAGTAATTTTACCCCACTGAATGCAGGAGCTGTTGGTCTACCACTGCCTTGATCAGTAGTTTGTTTGTGTTATTGAGTGAATTTGGTGAATCTAGACTAACACTTTAAAACAGCAGTGTTGCTCATTAAACAAAGTGCTGATCAAGGCAGCGGTAGACCAGCAGGTTCTTTATTTGTAAACAGATGTTTTCATCCAGTTTTGCTGCTGTTGAAGGCAGACCTCTTTAACTTAAATTCAGCAAGAATTTTCTCTGTTTTTGGATTCTTCATTCACCAGAGGCATGAGAGAAAAAACAAAGTTTACCTTACAAACCTAATTTAAATGATACTGATACTTTTTGTGGCCTTTTTGAGTAGTTGCACCGTATATATTTGTGTTCGTACCCTTTGTGCGGCAATGTGCTTGTTCTGAGAAAACCCTGCTAATACAAATATAGCATGAACATCAGGTGGAAAAATGAGATTGTACAGAGGTATGAATCCAAATCATTATTAAAATATGGCTAATTGTGTAGCTTTTTCCTCCAGCAGTAGACACATGCTGCATAATTAAACAGAAGAGCTGCCAGGGAAGTCCTGGCTCTTTGCAGCCAGGTAAGGTCACGTTAAGATAAAACTGTGGAATTAAAAGGTGAAATGGAAAAACAATACCTAGAAGTGGCAAAATAATAAAACGTGTCTGCTGTGCCTTAAACAACTCCCTGTGTAATATCACATCAAGTAAAATGACAGGTGGAAGCTGGTGGAGTTGTCTCACTGATAGTCCTGTCTGTGAAATGACACATGATATTTTAAAGTTCCTATAATGACTATGTAATTCTGTTAAAATGCAACCCACAGCATTCTGGTGTGCAAACTGTGGAGGACAGGAGATAAGGAGAGGTGGATGTGGGGAAATAAAGGCTAGAATAGAAACATGAGAAGAAAGAGGGGGTGGCCTACGTGATCGATGGAGACACAGCAACAGGGAATAACGGCAGGACATGCACGTACTCAGTCAAGAGACCCACGCATAATAAACGGATTAGCTCAACATGACTAGGCAGGTAGTCAATGCGTGACTGTGCAACACCCTAGGTGCCATCTTAATCAGGTAGTCTCCTGTCAGTCCCTAGTTCTGCAGAGATCGGCCAAATCCCAATACCCCAGAGTCTGGCAGCAGGGCTTAAAACTTAACAGCCAAATTTATCTTCTTCCACACAGGATTAACTCTTAAATCTCTATGTAGCTTTAGAGTAAAAAACTAATTATAGGTTTTGTAATTTATTTGCTACATCACATATTTTTATCATAAAAAGATTGCTATTATTTGTGTTAAGTACATTTGAATCTTCAGTTTGTAGAAAGCATGTGATACTTGCATTTAACTTTCAAATGCCACAAATCTGAACATATATTCACAGCACATACTATACCACTACCAAAAACATTTAAAGGGACAGTTCGACCCAAAATTAAAAACACACACTTTCTGTCTTCCCTGTAGTGCTATTCATCAGTCTAGCTTGTTTTGATTTGAGTTACCGAGTGTTGGAGGTATTGGCTGTAGAGATGTCTGCCTTCTCTCCAATATAACTGAACTAGATGGCACTCGGCTTGTGGTGCTCAAAGTGCCGAAAATATACATTTGAAAAACTCAACAGCAATGTCTCTTTCCAGAAATCATGACCCAGTTATTCAAGACAACCCACAGCCCTTGTTGTGAGTAGTTTCATGCACAAACTATTTTCTTTTTACCAAACTACACCCACCAGTTGTGTCACTGCGCGGAACGCAATATGCATCTATTGCTAGCTTACCTAGCACCACTGAGCTTGCTAACGTTAGAGCTCAGCCTAGGAGGATACCATTATTGTTTACATCTCGCACTGTCACAAGCACGAGCCTCTCATCCAGAGGAGACACACACTTCATTCTGTGTGGTGATGCCATTGGCGAATGTAGTTCACAAGAGAGAAACTATAGTTCCTACATAAAACTGCTCACAACAAGTTCTGTGGATTGGGTAACTGGATCATGATTTCTGTAAAGAGACAAGAGTTGGGTACCATTCACATCTGAACCAATACCAGTGTCGATGCTGATCCCAACGGTACCTTTATTTAATACTTTTCTCTTTCTGTAATAACCAAAATGTAATTGTAGAACAAGCTGCTGTCAACAAGCCATTCTGTTCCTCTGCTCTTTTCTGATCACAAATAGAACTACTTATATGTGTGTGTGTGTGTGTGTGTGTGTGTGTGTGTGTGTGTGTGTGTGTGTGTGTGTGTGTGTGTGTGTGTGTCTGCTCATCTCTCTGTTTATCTGTTTACTAACAAATATGTGGAATAAGTACGTAATGTAAAAAACACAATCAGAAACAGCAGTGGCGATTTCTAGACCAAAAATGTTGCCGCTTTCAGCTGGCCAATGAGCTCCATTGGCTTCCTGGCTAAGGGACGTTTTGCCCTGCTTCCGCCTCCTGTCTGAACCCTACAGCTCTATGGAGCTCTGCTTTCTCCACAGCCAAGCATCGCAGAGCCAGCCAAGGAGTTCCACGAGCGGCCTCATGGTGCTTTGCAGGGCATCCACCTCCTGCCTGAACCCGGCGTTCTTGCGTTCTTATGCCTGGTACACACCACATGACATTTCTGTCCATTCTGACAGTCACTATGTCACATTACGCAATCATGGAGTCAAAAAATCGTGCCGTGACTTGGCCGACACACATGACCCACTACACAATGGTCCACACCAATCATCCCTGGTCGTCTTTCACGACGCGTGTGATGTCATCAGGTTATTCGTGTCCTATTTTTATTACTTTTACTATTATTTCAGTCACTGTGTCTGTTCATGTGCCAGCTGAAATGTTATTGCAGTAATATGAAAAAGTGGCACCAGATGGGCAGAGCTAATCCTCCACAACAAGTTCCTGCAAATGTTTCACAATAAAAGCCTATTTAGAAAATGCAGGGATTCTCTCAACTGAAGTTGTAAGGGGCTTTTAATTTGAAACAGATACAGGAAGTGTTGAGTTTGAAATGACAGCACGATGCATTAACTTCATCAAGACAAACTGGTGCAGATAAAAAGTAAAAATATTAAAATACAGAGGGAATAATAAATAACAGCCCGTTTATGATGTAGTCTGTTTCAAATGAAGATGGTAGCCTCTGCAGTTGTGGTAAGTAAAAGCCACTATTTTTTTCATTTTCTTACTCTAAAAAAAAATAAAAATTTATGTCTGTCTCCATTATGAGGAAATAACATTGTTTGCTAGCTCACGCTGGCATTTTTCCCTTTTTACTCTCTGTGGTAACATCCCTAGAGCAAATATCTAAAACCCTGGGGTGCTGTTGACATACAGTCGTCTACAGCAGCAGATTGTTCTGTGTTAGAATTTCTGTTCTGGGCTAGAATCGGGTTGATATCGTGTAGTGTGAACCAGGCATGAGGTACCAAAACCTGGCAACTATTGATTTGATGTAAATTTGGTACTTGATAGTACTAATGTAATTCTGTTGGTACCCTTAAACGTCAGTAAGAGTCAGTCTCTAAACCTAAAAGTGACCCCGCTGTTGAGTTTTTCAAATGTATTTTTTTGGCACTTTGACCACCACAAGTTAAGCGCCATCTTATTTCATTATAGTCAAGAGAATGCACACATCTCCAACGTTTGGCAACTCACACCAAAACAATTGAGATTGATAATTAGCACTACATGTATGAGAAAAAAAAATTTGATATTGGGTTGAACTGTCCCTTTAAGCCTGCAACTTACCCATATTTCTGTAGTGCTGTTATCCAAAGTGCTTTTCAATTTGCTTCTTATTTGCCCATCCATAGTCACCCATTAGTGGTAACAAGCCACTATGCAAGTCACTGGTCTGTCCATTGGGACCAATTGGGGTTCAGTATCTTGCTCAAGACCCTTCATGTCGACAGGAGGGATCGGGGATCAAACTGCTAACCCTCCAATTAGTGAACAATCTGTTCTGACTGCTGAGCTGTAGCTGCCGACAACAACAAAAAAAAAAAAACCTTCTGGCACTGCCTGTGGTGGTGAATTTTAAGAGTAAAGGTAAAATGTTTACTTCATTCACTTCATCTTAGAATTTAAGGCAATATTTTACACCTGATAAAAAATTATCTGAAAAAGTCACAGTTAAGTATTAAACTGACTTAAGGTAGCTTCCTTGCTCTTTCAAGCAACCGGCTCTAAAAAGCACATCAGAAAAGGACTGTTAAGTCATGGCTTCTTGGTTTGCATTTGAAATGATTGAAAAAGTGATTGATTTTTACATGTTGTCCATAGTAGCAAAAACACATTTTGCCCTCATGAGTGTGATGACACACATTTTCTACATAGAGGACTGCAAACAACTATCAGCAACAACAGCTTTCTTGATGGACGTGTAGCCAAAACAATACTCCTTCAAACCTCCCTTCAGTGTTTTGTGATGTTATAAAATGCCTCTGGGGAACATTCAGCATTCAGCGTCTCTGTTTTACTCTAAACACTGACGAGATAGCGTATCACTGTTTCACCAGCATCATTCATTAAACATAGGCTCTGCAGCCCAGCCAGACGCCTCAGATAAGGAAGACATCACTTGTTCACAGGCCAACATAAATCTCCATAACACCAGGGAGATAACAAACGAACTAGCTGGAGCAAAGAGAGACGATGTGTACTCGTTAAATGGTCACTGTGCTCCACTATGCACGATGCTGGAAGCCGGGACACAGATGACATATTAAGGGGCAGAAGGGAGTAGTGATAGTTCAGAGATGCAATTATGGTGGCTTCACTTGAGAAAGGCAGGTGGAAGAGTGAGGCAAAGAGCCTGAGAAAGAGAGGACTGTGATGAATGGAAAAATATACACACCGAATAAAGATGAAAGCCTCCCTGGCCCATCAAAAAGTGAATAAATATGTGGCCTACAAAAGAATGGAAATAAATATATATTTTATTTATATATTAAATAAATGTGCACAGACAACAAATGAGCATGGAGCACAGAGAAGGTTTTCAAGGTCTCCATATTGGTGTGTATGTATGCTGCATTTGTAAAAGCCTTGAACAGAGTGATTAATTGGAATACTAGGGCTAACAGGTTTGGGACAGGTGCTCTCAGAGGTTTTCTACCAATGCCATTTTTCTTTGTTAGAAACTGTCCACATGAATTAATTTGACTAATGGTATTACTCAAATATATGCACGTGTGCACACCTGTGCATGAGTATAAGTAAGCATTAGTGAGAAACACAGATAAAGACAATTTTAGGTATTTTAATTTCCATGAAAACTGATACATGTCAAACGAGTCATCCAAATTATACGATAAAATACATAGCTCTTGATTGCCATCCAGAACATTTATGTGTTTAACGTTACATTACTGTCGGCAGGACACCATCATTTGTCAGCGCCTAGCAACACCGTCACTTACCTACGAAAGGTATTATATGATATTTCTTACAAAACCCACATAATCTTGAGCCAGGAGGTTGTAATCACGTGACATATGCTCTGCAGGCTGACCCTCCTCATGTGACAGGAGCAAAGGAGAAAGTCAGGTCACGTAGTATTAAGAGCAACAAAGTCTGCATAGGGAGGTGGTCAAGGTGGTAAAAGGGTCAAACAAACACAGGACTTTGACCCAGAAGATCGGGTTTGTGTCCCATGTCACCAGTCATCGCATTTCATCAAGTATGAAACCTGACAAGGCTCAACCACAATTCTTCTCCTGAACCTAACCTAACTGGTACAGACACTAATCTGTAAAACATGCAAACCAATGTATGTGCATAACATTTCGTAAGATACCATACAAATATTTGTATGTGGAAATGTAATGGTTAAGATTAGGTTAGGTTTAGGCCAATACTCGGCTTGTTAAGAGTTAGGGAAAAGTCATGGTTTGGGTTAAAATTACTACTAGGACCCTATTCAAACTTAAACTGGAATTACATTATTCCAAAGATACACATAAAGGTCTGTGAACCTCATATAGAAGGTTGTAATGGGTATCAGTCAGTGGTGCCCCAGAAATTTTTCAAAGGGGTGACCAGACAGGGCCATCAAAAATGTTAGAGTGACACACCATAAATAAAGCCATAACTGAATTTCAGATATTTATGCTGTTGTAGTATATAAGCAAATTGATAAGCACGTCAATATGTGAGTTAAGGAAACACATACTGATATAGGCCTACTTGGGTTTCTTATTTCACAGTTAATATTATTAACAATCTGATTTGCGTAGTGCAGTACAGTTGGGTATGGGTGCCCATCAAACCTATTTTTATTCAGATATCTTAAGGTAAGAGTTCAAGGGACTGGGGCTGTACCCTGCTCAGAATTATGTCAGTCAAATCAGATTCGGCTCTTCAAAATGAAAATTCAACTACTTGTTCCTTTTCTTCTATATAGAGTTTGAGAACTTGAAAAGGGTTCAGCAGCACGCTCAGTTTGACAGTGACATTCAAGTAATATAGTAAACAAGGCAACTATGCTAAAAACAGATCAGAAACGTCAACAACACTTTAGCCAACACAATATATCAAACAAAAGTCAGAGCCTGTATCATATAAAGTTGCTGTAATTCTGCCACTTCAAAAGGGAAGGCAAAAGATTACATTATTTTAGAGCTTTTGGCCCGTCAAAGCTTCTATTCCTCAGTGCAGCTGCCTCTGTGTCAGCAGCTACCTGTACCAAAAGCAGCATGAAAGTGCACTCACTCTGTAGCTAAATGTGTAGACTGAAATGTCTCCAAAAGTGCACTGGACACTGACTGACAAAAAACAAACAAACAAACAAACAAAAGAAGACTGCTCAACTTGAAGGAATCTCAGTCAGCTCAATCTGGAAATCCATCAGTACAAAAAAAAAAAATCTTCCTTTACCTCTGGAGGCACAGCCCGGAGTTTTTCGACTAACGGAAGTGCAGGGGCCTCGGCAATCGCTCACGCCCTTCACTTCCGGCAGTGCCCCCAGGGAATCGCTGTGTTGTTTACAAATACTTTGGGTAGAAAACCAGCAGAGTTTAGCTATATATCACATTTTTCACGTCACTATATCACCGTGTAGACTAATCTGATGTTTGTTAAGTCTATAAACACAATGATTGAACAAACGTTACTATTTCTGTGTGCACGTTTTAACATGGTTATCGTAGATTAGCTGGGCTAACCGTTAGCTGTTAACGTTAGCTGTTAGCGGTGTCTGTAATAACCACAGACTGTATAAAAATAAGGTAATAACTCAATTAACGGTCACCACAGACTGTATAAAAATAAGGTAATAACTCAATTAACGGTCCGTGAATAACATATTTTTTCCAACGGATATCTTAGTTACAACATGATTGAGCTAGCAAAGCAGTTTTGTGTTGCTATGTGTGGTATTTATTCAGTTATGGGAAATCACAATGTCTAGAAAGCATCAGTGGCTGCAGCTGACAGGGACAGTTAGCAAAGCTAACATCAGAACGTCATCTGTTAAAAGCCTCCCGTTGTCAGATACGACATGAAACTACTCCAGTTAGCTCAATCATGTTGTAACTCAGACATCCACTGGAAAAAAAAAAAAAAATTCACGTTGACGAGACGGTGTTTTGGGTGGAGCGGTCGCTATGGACGCAGAGCTTGCTGTTTCTGTAGGTACACATTTCCTGGGGACACCAGCACGTCTCGGCCACGCCCCCTCCATTGTGATTGGCTAAAGCGCAGCACCGTTCAAACTCAAAGCTCCGCCCTCCCTCCCTCTCCAGTCATCTTTCACATAGGGCTGCCGACAGATTCTATAATGTAAATTGCAGAATCTGTCTTGAGAGATTACAGTCATCTTAACTCAACACTGATGATTGGAATCCCTGACTTTCAGGGGGCAGCTCTACAAGGGACCCATTCGTCCCCTTACTGAGAAACTAGCATAACATGGCTGATACCAATGTATGCCTTAGGCTGTATAGTTTCACAAGAAACCTGTATCTTTAAAAATTATTTTTTCCACAGGGGGCTAGTAGGGGGAAAGCAATTGTATCAAGGGGGTATGGCCCCCTTGGCCCCACCTTAACAGCAGCAACAACTCCTATGGCCACTTGGGGCCCTTGTCACTTAATGTACAATAAACACGTAATTTTGGACCATTCGCTGAACCGACTGATGCTGTCGTTTTTCTTGGCAGGATAGTCTTAGGTGTCCCAGAGTGCTACTGAGCTTTATGTTTATTCATGTGCCAAATAAAGACAAGAAAAGGCAAACAAACAAGAAACTAGCCCAAAAACACTCAAATCAAGTTGATTCTGTGTCAATCTAAATCAACTTTATATGTTGTTGATGAGAAGACAGCAACCAAACCAGGGCTGAGCCATCAAAATCAGGACAATGCAGCTGTGTCTAATTCTTTAATTTATGCACATATAAAAACATCCCCTTAACTCACATTACATTTTCTGCTGCTGTGTAACTTTGACTGTTTGAATCTCCCACACAGGGAGGCAGGCTCTTAGAACGCATATGTGTAGCTGAGTGTGTAAAGGATGATACTAATGCTGCGGGGGTTACCAGTTCCATTCCCAGTGGGGTCGCTTATGTTAAATATGCATACACTCATAATACTACAAGGCTGAAGTACAGAGCTCATCAAATTGCATATGCCACATTATCAAAGCAGAGTTTTGTTAAAATAGGTCAGATGATAATAAGTCAGACACATCAGCCGTTCAGCTAGCAGCAGTGTCTCTAAGAACCCTTATCTATCAGGGCGCAAGACTCCAAATGTCAGCCATTTAATAGTCTAATGGGAGACAGGAGAGCTCAATGCAGTCTTAAAGGGATAGACCAACTATGCTAAAAATCCAGGCAGTGATCATAGATTACTCCCTGCAGGTCACAGGGTTGTCAGACTTGCTTGGAATAACTTTTTGAGTTGCTTTCATGAGTTTTACTTGATGCTTCTCTGAAGCAGTTTTATACAGTCTGTCCACCAGTCTTCTCAGTCTACATTCCAAAGTGGAAAAGAAAAAAAGAACAGAATTGTCACAAAGATGTTATTTTGTCACTGGACAACATGGTGATATGGTTGAGCAGTGTGTTCAGAAGACTGTGTGTCAAACTTTAGAGATATTGCAGTTTCACAATCAATGGGGCCTTTGTTGTATTTCATAGTCCTCTCACTTCCTGTCTACCTCTTGTATAATATTGAATAAAGGCTGAAATGCACCCCCAAAAAAATCTTTAAAAAATGTTATTGTTACTGTGGGAATCTATTCAGAGTTTCTTAAATTGCTTCAGTCATTGATCATTCAACTGCACTCTTGAGAGTTGTTATCAAAGAGGCACTCGACATACTCGACACAAGAAAGTGAGTTTTATAGTCATGGGCAGTATTACTTTTATGTGGCTCTGAAGAGCTTTGACGTGCCCACCAAAATCACCCTGAGGACATCATGATACGGATGTTTAAATTAGATACATAATTTATTAATATATTGAGAGATTTGCATATTTAGAAATATGTGTATTCTTATGAAAAGCCAATAAGTTGAGACAGGATAGACGGAGGAGGAGGAGGACGATGACGATGACAAAAAAGAGGCATGGGATCACTTTGTCACACATTTCTCAATGGACTAAAAGTGGAAATAGACAAGTTTTTTTTGCTTTAATTAATCATTATAACGCCAATGTTGATTGCACAATGTAATGGCTATAGAATAATGGCAAACAAGAAAGGACAGCAGAGAAGATACCCACACGCCAATGCAACTGGGCTGGACAACCACAAAAAGGTCCACAGGCTGAGATCAGTGCAAAACTTAATCAATTGGGTAGGTGCAGTTTCACAGCAGCCCTAAGACTTTGTAGAATAATGACACCATGGGCTTCTAGATTGGTTCTCTACAAGCCTCGCTTTCACCACTCAACACTGTCTGCCACCTTGGGCGCTATCAAGTTATTATAGTATACCAAGGTATATATAGAAATCTTGAAGGTATGGTTTTTAGTGGCATCAAATATACAGATATACAGAGTTCAGTCTCTACTGTTGGAACAGGTAGCTGAGCTGAGAAAGATGGCAATGGTGAGTGGTGGGGATAACGTTGCAAAACTAGTACAAAAGAAAATGAGATGACTTGAGATGACTTTCTCTAACTATAAAATCACAAGTGTCATCAGGTCCTCCAACAAGAAGGGCACTTATTTCCCTTCTAGTCATTATTCAATGGGCCATAAACCTAGCAAGACTTGCCTATGTAATCTAATTGTGTATTAGAAACATAGCATTATGGGCTGGACAATGGACATACATGCTACAATGACTTCAATCACCAGTAGGTCAGCATTTACTTTTATGGGGCTGGAATCAGGACTGGGGGCTAAAAGGCAGGTTATCTTGGCTTTTGCATTTCAATCTGTCTCATGAGTCCCATATGGTAATTACAATAATACACTGCTGGAGTACATGAGTGTCACGACTTAACAAGCTAACATAATTTTATTACATTATCATGCTTTTTAACATTGTTCAATTATCTTTATTCATGTCCAAATCACTAATCCCACCATGCTAAAATGCTGAAAGACTAACTGAGCAATCAGCACAGCCGAACAGAAGAAAACACTCCAAGAAAGAAAATCAAGACTCTGCTTAATTAAATTGCCGTGTCTCATGCAATCACTATCAATCAAAGCTCAGGGAATTGCTACAAGGTTGAAGGAGTGTGTCAATCACAGCTAGAGGGGTTAAAAGAACACAACAGCAGAGGAATTTTAAATCTCCCATCAACCATATTTCCTCCATTATGCATTGACACAATAGTGCACAGCGAGCAAGCAGAAGGCTGATTTCCATTATATCTCATTATGGATGCAAAGTAATGTAATAAGGTCTGCTAAGCTCTTTTGTGTGGAGGTGTAATAAGGCACAGTGTTCTGTCAGAACAAGAATAGGACTGGGACCATCTGAAATGGAGGGAACCTGTTTGGTAACTAGGCCATGTCTGTTCAACACTCTTCTCCAATTTGTGTGCCAGAGAGAACGACACAAACGGAGAAAGACTGTGTGTGTTCATTAAAGATGGCTTCCCAGATGGCTTCTGGCTATGTGCAACCACAAACATTCTCTCTCTTGTTACAAATAAGGTATGAACCTGGCAGATAAACAAAGCCTTACTCTGAATTGCACTTTGACCAGCCAAACATCAGCACCAGAGTAATCCAGTGAGCCTGTTAGTGGCCGCCAATGGTCCGACTACAAATCCACCCAACTCAGCAAGGACCCTGGTCATGAGTCTCGAGTCCTGCTGACAGCTTCACCTGAGCGAGTGAATAGAGGTAAATATCCTGATGTTAGAGAGGCCAGACAAGAAACTCCTACAACTGTCTGAACTAGTTTGAATGGGGAGTCACTCACATTTGTGAAAACCAACAAGGGTTTTTCATTTAAATGCATCAAATATCAGCCAAAACCGTTAATATTAGATAATTAGGCCACTTTGGAAAACAACATTTTTCTACATCTAATTCTGAATACGTTTTCTGCAATAATGGGGCATTTATGGTATGGCTACAGTTAGAGAAAGATTGTTGATAATGGTACAAAAAACAGTTATAAAGTCTGATCTGTTACAGGTTGCAAACTCTGGCCTTACTTTCCGCCTTGCTACATCAAGATAACATTATTTCCTGCACTGGCACTAAACACTGGTATTCAATGCAAATAGCGAAGTGCTGAATCGTCCAATGTGGACACGAATACAAGACATACTGGAATCAGGGCACAATTCTCAGGGCTGGTTTTGGTGCCGGACGTGACCATATATGGACAAAAGGGTGCAGCTGTGGAGGTGTGAAGGATTGATTTGACTAAGAACCCAAAAACACTGCTGTGGTAGCGACTTCTCAATCACAGTTAGCCATGCCCTAAAGCATAACCTGCTTTATTGTCTAGTTCACTCTAAATGGGACTAGCAGTTACAAAATGAACATAATGCTGTGTTGAAGTAGACTTTAAACTAGCAATTGAGACCATTATTACGGTAATTAATCAAGTGGGAAGTAGATTCATTTTCCCTTAGACCTATACACAACTGGACTTCTTTTTAGAGTTGCCCCCAACTAGCCATTATGGAGATTGCAGGTTTAAGGCACTTCCGCATTGGCTTCACTTTTCACACCTGCAGAGAACCCCTTTTCTAAAAGATACCAACAATATTGACAGCCCTTTCGTCTTACTATGTCTTAGCTGACTTATTACCAGAATTGTAACATCTATGTGGCAATGTTAAAAATTCAAATTGGAGTGCTGTCCTGATCTTTGCTTCAGAATTATAAGATGCAATACATAGGGAACATGGTTAGATGCACAACTGATCCAGGTTCTTGGGACTTACTGACCATGGTTGGCGTATTAACTCTAGTTTCCCTTTCTTGTAGCTTATATCAGCAAAAACCTATGAAGAGAAACATGTACCTCAGTACGAGCACAAGTGAAGCATTGTGTTAGACTTTGCTTTTTATGTATGAGTAAATGTTGACTAACACAGTAATTTTATATTAAAAAAAATACAAATATCTGTTCATTTTCGTGTAGTTGCTGCAGACAATTTGGGCTCATTTTTATCTTTTTTTTTTTTTTAAATGACGCAAGTTTTGTTACTCATATTTAAACTGCGTTTGTTTTGAAACCTTACTTCCAGTAACCTTTTTTTTTTACAAAGCCCCATGCTCCACTTAACAAAAGAGACAATTATCGACAACTGTAAAATATTGCCTAAACACAAGAAGCCGCACAAGTACTTTGCCGAAATAAAATAGTCTAAAACAGGAAGAATTGACACCACACCACTGACACATTTTGGTCAGTACCAAAAATTTTGAGATTCAATGTACATTTAAGAAAATTCAATTAATGGATGACTCAAATCCATATATTTTTCTATGTTTGTTTGGTTTATCTAGTGCCCTCTTGGTATGAATTTCATTGTCTTCACCTGTAGTGTAAGCACACTGATGGAGTAAATGCTGCAGGAATCAAAGAAGCTTCACAAAACAACCTAGGTGATATTTTACAGTTGTCGTGTCCCAGTTACCGAGTCCCAACAGCTGAGACTTTCACCCAGGGTAACCATGACTAACCATCCCAGTTAGTCACTCCAGTAAGACAGCAATTCTCTGGACACGGCAAACAGTAAAGATGTCATGTATTTGCGGTGCTGTGGTCATTGTTAGTGCTGTCCATTTGGCCAAGTGCCTCCTGTGTACTGTGGACAGGGAACCCAGATCTCGTGATATACTGTGCACCATGATGCAATGCTCCTACTCCAAGGTGCCAACACTGCTGATGCCCCAACCACTATTTGTTGTTATGGTGATGCCTAGTAGGGTGGGATACAAAGGATAATAAGTTGAGAAAGTAGCACTGTTTCATTCAAGTGAGACCAGACACATTAAAGTCTCTGCAAATACAAGCAAACACTGTATCTTCACACATATTATCTAAGAAGCGCAAGTGAGAGTTTGAAAAGAATAAGTGAAAATGGAACAGTCTCCCTGTTTCTTTTATTTTCTCCCTCTCTTTCATTACGCTCTCTACATCCCTCTCTCTATCTCCATCTATTTTTAAGGAACACTACTCTTGCTTCCCAAAACCACTTAAACCTGCAACAGCTAGGCCCGCTATCATCTGTCCTTTTCCAAACTGGTATCCTCGTCCTGATATTTTCTGCCATCCTTGAGACTTTTTACTCAAATCCCAGTGGGAACAGAGAGTGGGGTTATAGAACACTGACAATGTTTCCATTATTCTAGTTTACTGTAATATTTTTACGGCCATTGCTTCCTCCTCCTGTCCCATTGGACGCGCATGGTTGAGGTCAGCATAATTGGGGTCGAGGTTCAATTTAATGTAATTGAAATGAATTGATCAACAGAATGTGCAATGCTCTCCCAATCTGAAATGGCCTTTCTTAGCACAATGTCAAACTTGAGCTTTCAGTGTAAAAGCCTTTTCAGACCATTGAGTTAGATAAGGAAAAACTCCACACATAAAAAAAAAAAACTCTCATGAGGAAAGAAGGAAGAAAGGGAGATTCCCCAGAAGAGCAAAAAGGGAGAGATACCTCTTCCAGGACAAACAGACATGCAATAAATGCTGCATTATATACTAATACTGTAACATTTTATATATTTCTTTCTACCTTACACCTTTCCCCTCCACTTGGTAACCCATTTTACTGTTTCACTGTGATTGGCATTACGGTTGAGATTATCGAGTATAGTGTAAGTGGTGTAAGTGGAGTGTAAGTGGTGCGCTTTGGTTTGCCTGCATTGTTGAGGCACACTTAACCAGGTACATTGTGCTGGTTCCTGTGATTGTCATGTTAAATTACTGTAATTTCTGACATTACAAATAGGACATTTACAGCTGAGAAATAGCACCAGGAAATTCAGTGTTTTCCATGAATTCATGAAAGTCAATATGCTGAGGACAAATTGATTGGTACATTGTACCTACTCCATCCATCTAATATTAAAGTGCAACTTGCAGGTTAAATTTTTTTAAAAATATATACATAACCTTGTCTAAGAATTATTTTTTAGCTCCTCTTCTAAAAACGCTTTTTTTTTCAACATCGCCTGATACTACGTCACGAGAGGGACTCTGCGTCCTTGACCCTGCCTCTGTCCAATGCGCAGTAGTAGGTGGTAGTGAGTCTGAGCGGTAGTAAACTTGTGAGTTAGTATTTTTTCGGTTGTGAACAGTGCATTTCACCATTTGTGATTATGCCGAATTATTGTGTTTGTGCAGGTTGTACAAACTCGAGTCTGTCAGGACATCGAGTCCACCGTTTTCGTGCCTGGGTGCGTTTTGTGCAGGTGAAGAGGCGCGATTTCACGGCTTCATCTGTGACCAAAAACGTGGTCGCGTGCAGCGCTCATTTTGGACAGGAGGATTATGTTCCTGGCGGAGCCCGCCTGCCCTCGCACATACCCCGAGGCTCGGGTCTCCGCGGAGAGGGAGACCCGAGCCTTGGGGGTATGCGCGGTTGCGGGCGGGTTCCGTGGAGAGGGAGGCCTCCGTGTTTGAGACAGGAGCGGGTGGCGTGAGGGTTGATGGGCAGTGTGAGGCATGTTATGTCTGTCTGGGGGTCAGATTCTCCACCAGAGCCCAGAAGGCATCCACCTCCCTGCAGCACATTATCTTATATACATAATCTTCGTATCTCTCTCTCTCTCCCTCTCTCTCTCTCTCTCTCCCTCTCTCCCCNGACTCCCTTACGCTATGTCACTTCTGGTTAGTGGGTTTTTAGATGCGGAAGCAAAATTCTCTCACAAAAACGACCCCAAAAGTCACTGTAGTGTGTATATGTTTTTGTTTTTTTGTTTTAATCAAGTTTCTACATCATTTTCCTACACATTTATTCACCATGGTCTCCAACCTGCAAGTTGGGCTTTAAAACCAACCGCTCAGCAATTACCTTACCAGGTGTGATGCTTTTGGGCTTTCAATACTCCAGCTCATATTTTGTTGTTGGAACAAAAACTCTCCCCCCTGCATTTTAAAGATACGAGTTCAATCGCCATGACATGGTTCCAAAACAAAAACTACTGTATTGAAGACAATTTAAGATGTTAATATAATGCCCTTTATTGTGAGAGGTGGCAAGATAGAGATATGTGGGAAGAAAGAGAGGGAATAGGAGTGGTGATAAAATGTCTTATTGGAACCATTACACAGTGTCATGGTTACTTGGTTTTCATCACCAAGCTGGGAAGCTCTCTGCGCTCCTTCCTGCACTCTGCCAACCTCTCTCCCTCTCTCATCTTCCCCTGTGTCCATTGCCTTATCGCTTCCATCTTTCTCTTCCTGTCAACCCCAGCTCTCCCTCTCTGTCCATCTTGCCCTTCCTCAATCGTTCTTCTCATTCAGTCCCAGTGTTTGTTGAGGAGCCAGTAAAAGTGGCACCAGCAGCTGTCCAAACACTGATGGCCCCCCGCTGTGTGTGGAAGACCCCCCCTATGGTCCCAGTTGATTTTGTGCGAGCCATTATCACAGCCTGACGTTTTCTACTGCTGTCACCATGGCACCAACGAATGAAAGGGCAGAAGGAGAAGAAGACGAACAAGAGGTGGAATATGTGGAGAACTGAAAAGGAAGCAGGGCTGGGGAGGAATTAGAGGATCAAGGAATAAAGCAGAGATGTGGATGAGTGATATAGTGGGAAATTCAAAAGAAAATGAAATGAAATGACACTGAAAAATGAGGGGGATGACAGATTAAATGACAAGAATGATATGAGGTAGCAAAGAAAAGCAGTCAATGAGGATATGTAATATTAGTCTGCTAGCTTGAGACCAAATAGCAAAAAGATAACTTCTAATAAAATGGTGAAAAATGTGAATGTTCCCAGACTTTTTTTTCACACTTACTGCAGAAATGCAGTTTCCTGACAAAATGTCAACTCGTTCCACTCCGTTTCCATCTTCAGTCTGACACTGCGTCCACCCTAACCAATTCTTGTGGAGGAGAGGGATTCCATTTTTCCCTAACCATTTACTAGACACCAAAGTATCAACCTGAATCTAATGTCATTTTTAGTCCACTCTGATGTGTAGCCATGCCAACTTACTTGTTGCGCCGGGGTTTTTAAGAGTGGAACAGCGCAAAGTAAAACAAACTACAATGTCGATTGATATTGGGAAGACGTTGATTTAGAACAGCCGCGATAGCAACATCTATCTTGTCTATAGCATTGCCATTCTTGTGGTTTCCCCTTATTGGTTCTGGTGCACAACTTGACAACAGCTTGACAACAACATTCACCCATGCGGCACTGAGTGATAAATCGAGTCAAGAATAGACCATTTTTTACTTCGACCAAGAAACCACTGTTCCGTGTCATGATGCCAGAAGAATCAACTGAGTGGAGGTGGCAGATTCAAAGGTCTGGACACAGTACACAGTACATTTTAACTAACACTGCTGGGAGTCGAAGTTCTTGTCTTACTAGAGTGCCAAAAAAGCATCTAGTTGTGGGTAGTTGAAGGTAAGGTAAAGTATACCAAGATATTCTGAATCCAGTTACAGAAAGAGCAAAGAAAGAGATAGATACATGCTGGCAAAGCTCTCCCATCCCAGTTATGGCAAAGACAACTGGGTTTTAAATTGTAGGTGATGGTATAGGTGATACAGAAGCTTTGAGACAGGCTTCAAGAACTTGGGGCAGTTTACACTAACACTCTCTTTTCTAATAGAACAACATAAACATTGCATTTAAAGACTTTCTTCACACTTATCATGACTGTTATGGAAAGTGAACATGTGATAGAGTGCAACCCCTCACAACTGATGGATATGTAGTCCAAGATATTGGGCCTGACGCAAGAACAAGTCAAACAAATTAACATGTCATGTTATATTTAAGCTTGTTGCATTCACCAATTTTCTTGTGGGTACAAAGGAAATCACAAGTGGAAAAGACCCATTGTTCAAGTCAAGTACACTTAGTCTACCTTTGTTCACAAAGGGAGGAGCACTTGTTTGACTTGAGAATCCTAATGCCTTCTAATTGTGTTTACCAATGTTACCAAACCCAAATTAAAGTTAGTAATGTAAAATGAATACAAAATAAATGACCATTCTCTCTTGCTTCTGTTACAGTGAACTGCGCTGATGACACATCATTGTCAGCTGTATTCATTTCTTTCGCTAATTGTTTAACTGACTGCGCACAAATGGAGTGGAACAGGCAGCCTGTATGGCATTTTATGGGCATCAAATTTAATGTTCATCAGGCTGAAACCAACTTGCAAACTCTGAGGCTGAAAAATGAAGCCAACACAAAAGTGACAAAAACTGCAGTTCCTTGAATGGACACTTGAGGCTGGCTCCAGAAGCGAGTCGATCCCCACAGACCCCCATGTTAAAGTGCTAAACTCTGCAGCAGAAATAAACGTGTTTACAGCCTGGTACAAAAAACAGTTTTGGTCTCTACAGCTAATTTTCCCTCTGTACTGTACAGGGGTGAATTTTTTTATAACTCACCCATTTATATTTTATTAAGGCTTAAAGTTATACATAATTAAGGGTGGGCTTCTTTGAGTGGCAGGTTGTCTAATGACAGTGTACTCAGCTTCTCAGTCAGAGCCACCCTTCACACCTCCACAACGCCAGCCTCTCACCCAAATCGAATCACCTCTGGCTCCAAAACACCAAGATGGCGATGTCTAAAATTCCAAACTCGGGGCTTCAAAACAGGTGACAACAAACCAATGGCTGATGTCATGGTAGCCATGTCCTTTATTTTTCCAGTCTATGGCTGAAATTAGCGATTTCGAGTTTGTGCAGTTAAAAAAGTTTGGTGAATCCAACTTGGAACACTCATATGAAAAAGTTAAACAGAAAAATGTCAGAAAGATTTAGAATTACAATAAAAAAATGTCCCATTGTGCCTGTCCCTCCATTGCTCACCGTCCCGTGAGCTGCTACACAAGCATATTTACGAAGCACGTTCCTAGCACTATTTCTCCACACTTATTTTTAATTGTACCAACAAACAACTTTGCTCATCATTACTTAACTGACCCCGCAATTTCTTCCACAATTGCTTGCCTGTTGTAAATCACTTTGAGCAGCATGTGCCCCCTGTGAAGGCTTTAAGCCTTCAGAAATAAAACCCATTCGACACAATTTGCTGGAAAGCCTAATTGCTTCAAGATTGGTTTGTTTGTCCATCGCTGCTGATACAGATCTCTTTTCAGAGCATCCCCTCTGCCTCAGACTACCAACAGAGTGCAGGTACTGAAGTGCAGCATTGGTGGTTTTAGGCCAGAGAGGTCAGCCTCCCAATTAGTGCCTGCTGAGTTGAGTGGAGAGGCAGCAAATGACTGGGTTAGATCTTAATGGCTACCTTTAAGGCTAAGCAGACTTGTAGTACAGCTGAAAGTGAGTGTCTAATCTGTGTTTCAAAGCAGAGAGTGCCTCCTTTTTGGTCTTAAGTTTTCATCACAGTCTCTTTGGTGACAAACTTTTCTTTTTTTGGAAGAAAGCTATTTTCAAGAAAGCTTGAAATAAGAGGAGTGGCTTAAGATATTAGACTGCAGCAAAGGGTGGCAGGACCAAGTTCTACTATGTGATTATGACTGACAGTTACAAGCAAATACCTGGTGAGACAGAATGTTCATACACAAACGCGTGTTCAGAAAATATAAAAGTAAAATAGCATTTTATCCACCTGCCTTAAATAATCAAGTAATGATACACAATTGTATTTAAACCTCCATAAAAAGAAAACGTTAGTCTAAATAAATTGATTAAAAAGAAAAGTAATTCTGGTTTTTCTGAGTGAAGAATCAGAATCAAAATCAGAAATACTTTATTGATCCCCAAGGGGAAATTGTGATTCGTTACAGATGTAAAGAATATATAATTATAAGAGGTACGAATAAGAGTATGATATAGAAGTTTGTAGATATCTCATACTTTACAAAGTTATTCGTTTTTATGATTTCTAAACTAATTTATGAACATTTACTTTGACGGCAATCGCAGATTTAGCCACCACTTTAAAGGCCGAGTTGCCATCGTTGTACACTGTTACCATCATTCGGCAATTAAGTGGAATCAACTAATCTTTTCATGAACTCAAAATGAATAAAGACGTTTTATTAGTCTCGAATAATTCAAACTAGAATAAACACCTCTTACATCCATGTCTTGTCTAAACTCATATGTAGCCATGACAGATGCTACAAATATGGCTGCTACTGCAAAGAAGCTACACATTCTAAAACATGGATGCTTCACACACATCTTCAACCTGGCACCACGGAAACTATCAGCACAGTTTCAAAATGGACATCCACGATTAGTGTCACCAATTCAGGATCTCACCAAATGTCTCCTCTTGTGTGTCTGAGTTAGGGCGTTGAATAATGGCCAGAAAAGTGTTTTTGAAGCACATTATGATGTCACAGTGAAGCTGACCTGTGACCTTTAGGAAAAAAGATGTCATTGCTTCTTCAAGGTATCCTATTACACATTTGTGTGAAATTTTGTTATAATTAGCAAATGAGGTATTGAGTTAGCGCAAAAAAGTCCAAGTGGACGTTTGTGCCAAATTAGAGGAAACTCCCTCATGATGTTCTTGAGATGTCACATTCACAAAAATGGTACAGATGGACCAATGAACAACCCAAAAACAAATGCCCCCAGCCAGGGCATAAAAAATAAAACAAAACTTTCTAGCTTTTTAGTTTCAGATTACCTAAGAACTAGTAAACATGAGGGTTCTTTTCCTTGAAGACTTTGGAATTAAAATAATAAGTTGGATGAATGTAATTCAGTGTAATCATCAATTTAAGTTCCTAAAGAAACTTGACTGTTTAAGAGTTAAAACTCTCCAAGGACCCCTCTTTTTCATAATGGGAAGAAATCATTCATGATCTTGCTGTGTTTCTTTAATACACAGTAATTTACTGGTTTTACATTTTCAAAACTCATAAGACCACTTTAAGTAGTTGTTAAAGTTCAGTTTACTCACATTTTTTAAGGCAGCAGTGGAACCATTTTAAATGCCTTACAATGTAGCAGTATATGTGTGGTGACACCTCAGCAGGAAAAGGCAAATATAACTGCCCAAATGTTACATCTCTACACATGCACACCCATTACAGAATGGCAAAATTAGCTCAAATCAGTCCATAGTGTTCAAAACTCATAATGTGAATCAGAGCAGAAAGGTAACCTACACCCTGATCAGTAGGACGTCACCAGCGCCCGGCACTAATCCCAACAGACTGAACCCGTACAAAAACCACAAACATGCTTACATCACATATGTTTGCACCAGCTTGTCTATGTATAGACAGGATGTATCATCCTCCTCCTTCACTGCCCATCTTCCTCAGTACACTGTGTTTATGTGACTGTGTGTCATCTTGTATGAGTGTGCATGATGGTGATGTGTCAGCCGCTCCTTCATATGTAATTCGTGTCATTGCTGCTGTCCTGGTGTGACTGCAGGAGCTTAAGGCAACAGCTGTTCTCTGCTACTTCAACTGCAGCGGCTGCATCGCATTTCTGTCTCTCTGTGTCCCGTCTCTACCCTTCCCTGTTCTGTTAAACTCAGGTCAGAACAAGGCTCTGATGATGTTCTGATTTATTCATCAGATATTGTTGATGTGTGCAACACTATGATGATGACTTTCTATTTTACAAAGACAATTATTATTATTTTCTGCTGCAGATTAATGAAACAATTCTTCCTTTTTTCTGCTTCTTCTTCTTCTCTTACAAAATCTTTAACTATAGGATTCAGCTTTTTGTTATTCAAGACTTGTACACCTCTTTAAATATTGAAATATAATCACAATCAGTTGACTTTCTCATTCACCTGCCAAAGGGTCATGAATCAAAATGCATTATGTGCTGAGCAGGGCAGCACAGATAATCCTGTTAAAATAATAATAACCTTGCCTCATTTTTCAAAGTGAACTGACCATAAGTGGCATTGATCCTGTAGAATTCAGGGCTGTAGTCAAAACTATTTAGTCCCGGGCAAGTTCAAACAGCTCCGGGACCAAGTCCAAGAAAAAGAAGAAGAAAAAAAAAGCAAATTACAGAAACTGCGCTACAGATCGTGTCCTACAGTTCAAATTATACACTTAATTGTAGCACATAACATATTGCAAATAGTGGGTTTGAGGCGTATTTTGATATTTTTCAGACTCCATATATTTAACTTTTAAATCAAAACAAGACTAAGAGTCTACAGCCATGCTGGCAGCTCTGTGAGGGTGTCTTTCCAACCCATTTTACCACATAGGTCATACGTTCTTACCTTCTAATACCATCCAGATGAGTGTTTCCTAAATTAGTGCATCTACAACTGAATAGCTTGGATTTGGCTGTTAACACTTGCAGTTTTGAATATGTTTTGAAACGGTCGCAGTTGCACCAAAACTACATTGTTAATTTTAGAAAAAAGGTCATTGTTTGGCTTAAAATAAGTGTTTGTTACTAATATAATTTAATGAATCTCACATACTACATTATGTTGGTAAAATAACTCAATATTCCCTTTTGGTTTCACACAGAACATGGTCTCTTAGATGTAAGTCTTTTCTTTGTGTCAGGGTTGGAAATTAACTTTTTTGTCCACCTGCCACTTTTTTTATTTTGGCTGGTTGTTTAAGAAAATCTAACAGTTGCTGGCATAGTTTACCAGCATTTGAGTCGTGGCTGGTGCTAATTTCCAACCCTGGTTTGTGTGACCCATCCGCCTCCCCTACCTCCCACCATAAGCGAAGTTTGTTGCCCCTTATACTACATTGCCTGACTTCCCCCTTTGCTCCCAATTCAATTACTACAACCACAGGAGGTCACTGCTAACAATGAATGTGAATAAATGCCGCTTCTTAATATGACCTATGTGGTCATACTTTGGAGGACACACTCTGATGTATTTAGGCATAGCCGTGCTTTGAGCCAAATGCTAACTTTAGTATGCTCTCCATGTCAACCTTTTTTTAGCATGTTAGCATGCTAACATTAGCTAATTAGCACTCAACACAAAGTAGCCTACAGCTGAGTCTGATGAGAATGTCATTACTTTTGCAGGTATTTGGCCATAAACTAAAGCTAGGTAAAACGTCAAGGATCACCAGAGTCACCAGAGTACCAAATTTCATAGCAATCCATCCAGTAGTTGTGGATATCTTTCAGTCTGGACCAAAGTGGTAGATCAACCAACAGACAGACTGACCAACAGACCGACATTCCCAACCCTAGAGCTATCCTGCTAAATGTCACTGAACAATCCATCCATCCATTTTCTAGCCGCTTATCCTCTTGAGGGTCGCGGGGGGGTTGGAGCCTATCCTAGCTGACATTGGGCTAGAGGCAGGGTACACCCTGGACAGGTCGCCAGACTATCGCAGGGCTGACACATAGAGACAGACAACCATTCACACTCACATTAAGACCTACGGACAATTTAGATCCCCAATCTGCATGTCTTTGGACTGTGGGAAGCCGGAGTACCCGGAGAAAACCCACGCTGACACGGGGAGAACATGCAAACTCCTCACAGAAGGGCTCCCACACCCGGGATCGAAGCAGGAACCCTCAGGAACTGCATTTAGACCTTAAAGTTTGAAGATATCTGATGTTTCCTGCCATCACGTGCACCAAGTTATAAGGGTTGACAGTGCTGTGTATGGGGCATGTGCTTTTGAATGAGTTGCAGATAATGTAACTGGTTGGTTCAATGGAAAAAAAGTTTCTATCTTGAGATTACTGGATACCTATCTATATATACATAGTCACTGATCTAATATCAAACAAGAAAAAGCAATTTTTGTTACCTTTATCCAAAATATCAATCAAAAACAACATCCATAGACTAACTGATCGAGTTTTTGGTCCTTAGCTTGCAGGCCAGGTCCTGCTCGTGAGTTTTTATCTTGACAAGCAGGCAGCAAATTGAGAGACGGAAGGGAGAGAATTCATCCTACAGTACAAAAATGACTAGATATTTGCTCTACTACTGACACAAAAACCAGAGACTTAAGAATCAAGACCAGGGGCAGAGAGTGCCAAGTCCAAGATTAAAAATGTCTGGGGGGAGGACTCAAGACTGGATATGAGTTCTACATGCCTGGTAGCATCTAAACATTAAGAGGCTCTAAAATGATCAGCTCTACTTCAGAACTCAAGTACTTCATTTTAAGCTGTTTCCTCTTTCAGACATTATGGGACGCTCGCACAGAAGAAACCATCATACACCTAGACAGCTTTTGCAGTAATTTTGATTAATACTACAGCATTCTGATTCCCTCATATTTTCTTTGAGCGGAGTCCTAAAAAAGGCCCATACAATTACATACTAATCACAGCCAGAAAAGTGAAAGTGTTCAGACTTTAAAAGGAACTTTCTAATTTCAGTTTTTAAGGGACAAAAAAACATGATAAGATAACACGGTAGTCTGGAACAAAATGGAATAGAAGTCAGGGTCAGGTCTCAATTTATCCAATTATGATTTCAGACTTCTTTCAGGTTAGTTTGTTTTATAAATGAAAAGCTTCTTATGATAATTTTCCCATCATCCCCTGTACTAGTTAGAAAAATACAAACATGTAGAACATTTTCATAAATCACTGGGTTACTAATGGACTCAGACACTAAGATGTTACTTTATACCTAATCTAGGCATTTCTTATTTGTTGTGAATAATTATGCAACTTGCTCACTTGGCTCTGCCTTGACTCACAAAGCTTAACAATATGCAAAGAGCAAGGGCTATGTAGAATAAAGGCATTCAGAAGTTATCATCTAAAGTTACAGGTTACTGCAGCAGGTCCCCCTTTATTAATTAATCCTCTAAAACACATTTTACTGGCATGACGCCAAGACTAATTCTCTTGTTTTCCATCGATCAACCAGCAGCTGAAGTCAAAGCTGAAGAAAAAACAACGTTTTTCAGTGTAGCAATAACTCTGAGTCACCTCAGGCAACAGCCGATTGTTTCCACAAACTTCTCAGAGAGGTTATGCCCTCAATATGACTGCAACTGATATGTAACCCTGAGGAGTCACTTTGTTTCTTTTTGTTCATTTTCTGCTGTACATTCAATAATTGTATTGATGAGTATTTTCCTTTCAGTTCTCTAAATAATCCACCACAATCAACACAGCTGTGCACCTGCTACAGTCAGTGCTCACGTACCACTGCAAACACTGTGCTTGCAGTCTTCAGTACAGAGAATGATAGAGTTCTTACCAGCAGGGGCATGGCAAGGTCAGCGAAGTAAACAAAGGCCGCCCCGAGTGTGAATCCCACAGCCACAGGCAAGAAAGCAAATGAGCCGTACTTCCCAGAATCCTCCGCCATCTCGATCGCCGGTGCCAGCAAAGACCAATAGGAGGCAGCCAGCATTACCTGAGAAGGGAGATGGGGGAAAAAAAGATGGGAAATTAATATGTGTTTCATAGCTGCAGTTTCTCATGTGCCTTCAAACACAGAAATATGGCAGCCTAATTACAAATTATTATTATGCACAAGGAAATGTTCATTGTAAATAAGTTAGTTCAAAAATAAATACTGTAACTGAGCCGATCTGAAGGGGATGTTTTACAGTTTTTGAAATATCCATTGAGCCTTATGCAGGAACCCCTGGTATAAACACAGTTATTCTTCAGCTGCACGTACAAGCGATTTAAATATTTCCTCATATTTTGAATTTTCTCTTGGGCATGAGCAAAATATGAGTGATTCAGACCTGTCATCAAAGATGTTGTCGTACAAGTCATATACAGAAAGCCTGTGTGTCACTACAAGGAGAATACACTTGTTTGAATTAAGAATTCGAAACCTGTAATATGAATGAATTTAGAGTTTAAATAAGATACTGGAATCAACTAAATGAAAACAACGTAAATATACTGAATGCACAATTCATGTTTTGTTCACTAGATGATTTTATTGGCATATTCTGGCATGGTAGATGTAACAAAAACTCTCATAACCTAACAGATGTGTTGCATCACCTACTGTAGGCTATATTATTCTCTATGTCTGTCTTGACCCCTTGACCACCTCCCATTTTAACTCCATGTCAAACCATTCTTTCTTTGTTTATGTCATTGTACAGCCCAAAATCATAAGAAAATATGAAAGGTAAAGTTCTGTATTTTTCAACCTGGACCTTATTTTCCTGAGTTTTGTGTCTAAGTGACTGATAGGAACATCATCTTTTCAAATTATTCCAGTATTGAGTGAGAGGCAGCAGCAAAACAGTCTGCACTGTAACCACTCTGGGCATGTTTGCACTGTAAATTTCTATCCACTACAAGGGCTTGTTTTTGCCACTGACAGGCTCAGGTTATTATTCTAAGGGTCTGGCAACATTTGGAAAAATATCCCTACAGAGATAGAGCTTTTGTTAAAGAGTAAGACCCTTTTTGTTTAACCAGAGACAGACCTGAAAATGGCATCACCAATTCCAACAGACTGCATTTAAATAAACAGTTACTTTAGCGTCAATAGAGACAGCTTATTTTCACATCTACCTGGGTGAATTAAGGGTTTGGTTCAACCAAACTATAGCTGATAATTGTTGGAACAGAGTTTTATTTAGTTCCCATCACCTTTAAATTAAGTGTGTTTTACGCTGATTAAATTACTGTCCATTGAGATGGAGTTTGGTGGGATTGGCGATTCAAATTTGTAGCTGTTTCTGGTTAAACGAAAAGTATCTTTTTAACCTGAGCCTGTCAGTGGCAAACACAAGTACTTTTAGCAGATGTAAATTGACGATGCGTACATGCCCCAAGTGGTTACGCTGCAGCATGTTTTTCTGTTGCTGTCTGCAGGGGTATCACTCAATACTGGGCCAATTTCAAAAACTGTTGATCGCATTGGACACTTAGACACAAAAACATGGAAAAATTGGGTCCAGGTTGAAAAATACCTGTAGTATTTTAGAATAGTTTTCGGTCCATTTGTTATATGTCCGCTGTCCTCTGTCTTGACTTGACAGGTGGCCATTGCGAGAGTTGGATGAATCTGACTTGGAACAAACAACCCTCAAGAAAATTGTATGTTTAGATAATACAAAAATGTTCTTGCATGAGGTTTAATGTTTTGCAGATTTCCCACTAAATAGCAATGTGCAGAGGTAAAAGCAATTTGATCTGGCTGAAGTCTAATTGATCTAAAAAAAAAAAAAGCCTCTAGTGAATTCAAAACATTTCTGATATATAGTAAAATACAGTAATGTGTTTAGTCTTACCGCCAATGAACATTGTTTCCTGCCCTGTAAACAAAAAAGTTTAAACTTTCCCTAGTTTACATGCGTGTGTCCATGTTCCGATATGGGTGCTACGTCTTTGTATGTGTCTAGTTTATTCAGCATTCTCAGGTAATTAATCCCACCTTTCACTTCAAAGCCTGGTCTGGTTTGTGTCAGCTGTCAAGGTCCAAATAGAGAGGGGAGGGTTCTCTATGTCTGATCACATTAGTGTGTGTTTTCAAGCTTTGTGTTATGCACGCAACGCAACTGCAGCTTCTATTGTTTATCACAGAAATTTGCCATATGCCATTCTTTATTCTGTTTGAGTTCAGCTTCTCACATAGCTGCCTCCTGACACTGTATCAGCACTGGGAATGCGAAACACGAGTGTGTGTTCAGCCCTGCCAATCAAAAGTAATGGAGGCGCATTGTTAGGCTGCAGCCAGCTCCAGCACTCAAAAGTAATGCACCTCTAGCACCAAATCCAGTCAGCTTTGTCAGTCAGACAGTGTAAGACTGCCAAAGTTGATTGCAACTCACTTGGTTTGGCTCAAAATGGAACTTTGAGCTAGAAACTTGTGAATTATGGAAAACTTAACAGTTTCATTCCAGTCTTATTCATGTTGAATTGTCAAAACCTGGCGGCAATCAAGTCCTCATCATGCCTACAGAGGACAAATGATCCCATCTTTATTTCCATCTACAGTATAACCTGTCTTGACACTCCCAAACAGAGTTTCTTAGTCTTTTACCCCAGCAGGAACTCATGCTACTTTTATATTAATACCAAAGAACAATTTGCACTTACATTTACAGTTCACTTGATCTGAATGTGTATCCACCTTCCCACTTAATCCCTAAGTTGGCCGCATGAGGCAATAAGCAAGGAGAGAGAACAGAGTAATAAGCTGGATTCAAAAGACAGGATGGGTAGAATATTAACTTTATTTCTTTGTCTTTATTTGGCTTCTTCATCTCTCCATTGGCAACAGAAGTAGGACAAAGCTATCACAGAGAAGCCAAAAAGAAACTCCAAACTGAACTTAGCTAAGAATCTGTGTGGGGAATATTGCATTAACATTATATAACACTATTGCAATGTATTACTGCAGCAATAATATTAATGAACATAAATATGTAGCATACAGAACTACAGCACAATATCAGGTATCATATCTATTCTAGCTAGCAAGATTTTATTTTTAAGTGGAATTGTACGTGACTATTACGTTGATGTGTTTCTAATGTTTTGCCCACCCCATCTATAAACATGGGGGGGTTAAGATATTAGAAATATACTTCTATGAAATGTACTACAGTACAAGTACAACAAAAGCACCACTAACACGAGTTCAGTTATAAACATGCAGTTAGTCAACACCCCCAGTACCACCTTGCGGTTGTATGCCTCCACCAACCAGTCAAGTTGCAGAGTTCGTCCATGTTTGTCCAGACTCATATGGAACCATGACAGCAGACGATGCAAATATGGATGTTGCTGAAAGAAGCTACAAATTCTAAAATTTGTACGCTTTAAACATATCTTGAAGAAGCTTTTTACAATCAGCAACATTTCAAGGTAGACACCCAAGATTGGTGTCACCAATTCAGTATCTGACCAAATGTCTCCCCTTCTGTTCCCAAGTTATGGCGTTGAGTAATGGCCATAAAAGTGTTTTTGCGGGGCATTATGACGTCACACTGAAGTTGACCTCTGACCTTTTGGATAGAAAACTGTATGAATACTTGAGTTATGGCCAAAACAGGTTCACAGTGACCTTGACCTTTGGCCATCAAAATCCAATCAGTACATCTATGTCCAAGTGGATGTCTGTGCCAATTTTTTTTCCTCAAGGCATTCCTGAAATATCACAATAACAAGAATGGGACTGGTGTAAGGTCACAGTGACCCTAAGCTTTGACTTTTAACCACTAAAATCATATCAGTCCATCCTTCAGTTTGAAGGAAGAATTTGAAGCATCTGAAGAAATTCCTTAAAGGCATTTCTGAGATATTGTTTGATATTTTTTATGTTTCTGTACTGTAGATATATTCCCTCTACGGCTGAATTTATAGGTCTGCATGGGTACACTTAAACATCTCTGCAGATCTATAATAGTGTGTTATGGCTAACTGTGGGCTGTAAAGATTCACAGAGGAGCCAGCGCACACACCTCCCCACATCTCAACAACACGTTGGCAGCATAAATAAGCTGACTGGTTGTTCCAGCCTTCTGTTGTGAGATGGATTGGAAAAGAGAAACAGAAAATACATTCTTGTTTGCACAAGTATTAAAAAAAGCACTTCAACATATCCTAACGACAACTGTTCATGTCCATTTACATGCTGCTTGGAGCGACATGTTTCAGTCCTGTACCACTCACTGAAATATGCTTCCACATCTAGGCTTTCAAACTAACCAATTAGTGCATCAACTGATTTTTCGAATCCGTTAAACCTTTACCAGAGTGGGAGGAATTTCTTGCCATTAAATTGATGTCAATTTATTCCTCAAAGCACATGGCTGGACACTGACTTAATGGGAACTCTGGTTTTAGAGGCCTACCTGTACTCATGCTACTTACAACAAAGCAGCCTGATTAAAATTGTTTCCATTCAATACTGCTCCACTTCACTTAGTTTTTAGTTCTAAGAGGTAATTTCATCCAAGCAAAGTGGTTAGTCAAAAATAGCAACTGGTTCCATCCATACTGATGATCCCCATAAAGTAGTAGTAGCCTCTGTGTTAACTTACAACTTGTAAGACTTTGCTCATTTGCTCAACTTTAAATCATACCTCGCCGCACTTACACATAACCTATAATCATGGAAAAGAACACTCTTGAGGCAATTATTTTTATCTTCCACACCAGCTCTCTTCACATTCACTTTCCATCGTCTACCAATCAAGGGTGCAATTCTGCAATCCGGAGAACATCATGTACTTCTGTGCCAATTGGGTCAAGGTGGGGAGCCATCTACATGTTAATTAGCAAAAATCCAGAGCATACACGGTATGAGCAGTTTGACACACTGCTGTTACAGCTGCCATGCCCCAAAGGTGCACAAAATTTATATACACAGACACAACTTTGCAAGTATAGTATACTCTGTATGGCAAACCAAGCCTTAGGTCTTGTATAGGATTGTTTGAGTAGTTAAATTCCAGGATTACTATTACTACTATTCAGATATGCACCTATAGAAAATGAAATGAGATCAACTTTGACATGAAGTCATCGCCCGCTTACAGTATTTTCGAAAAAATAGAGCAGTGTTATTCACTTTTAAGCAAAAGATCAACATTTTAGGAAAAAACCTTATTTGCTATCTTGCCGAGAGTTGGATGACTCTAGTGTCTGTACTTAGCTTAGCATAAAAACTGGAATTGGGGTGAACAACTAGCCCGGCCCTTTTTGAAGTAGCAATGTCAGTTTTGGCTAATTTCATTTTCAACAGCCTGACAGCCATGAAACAATGACTAACCAGTTCATTTTTAAAAGGGAAAAAAAAGAGACACAAAATGATGTTGAATACAAGAGGCCTTTCCTCTAAGCCCAGTGCTCCATTGACTCTAAGAGCTTTAAAATCGCTTTTAATTGCCCTATTATTTTAGAAGTGGTGAAATTTTAATGTTTTTTGGTGTAAATGTCAGCATCAACATTCAGAAACATATTGTAGTGCCCACCACCCACCCTGCCGTCTCCACTGTTTAGCTAAAATTAGCCTTGGCCTCGCTGCGCTGCATATCACCCAGGCAAAGTGGGAGCTTACTAGCGGCATAACTCAATTGGCGATTACAGCTAGTAATGCCATGCCAGTGGTGGAACACTGTTGCTACGGTGTCCCTTCGGGTAGCCCTGTTGAGCAAGCTGCTTCATTTTGAGCTGCAAAACTCCTTAAGCATTGTAAACTCTGTTAGCACCACTAGCTGTGCTGACAATACAAACATCACTAACAGTAAAGAAAGGAGGTCTGCAGGTTCAACAGTTCTAATAATTATATCTACTTCAGGACACCAATTGTCCTGACTGCTGGAAGTGGACAAAGAAATAAAATTAATCATCTTACAGAAGTGTTCATAACAAATGACGAAAGATAACTGATTTTGCTTTTTGTAAATGCTTATACAAGATGGTTAGTCATTGACTGGGACATGAATGTTCAGCTCAGATGCCTCTAAATTCAAACAAAAGGTTTTAGAAAGGCCAGTCTGATGTAGAGTTTTTCGTGTCAGGCATTCGTTTTTTGTTGTTGTTGTTTTTTCCAAAGACAAAAGGAATGGTTTCAAAAATTATGGCTGAAATAGAGAAAATCATTCTGTGTTTCATCATAGAAATATGGGTGACTGTGATTTATACTGTGGGGTTCAAAACAGCAATAGGCAATTTCACATGCTGACGGCTCCACATGGCAATGAGAGAGAACAGTTTGAAATATTTGAACATAAATGCTATAACAACATGACATTACTTAACCCCACATAGAAAACTCTTATCAACTATGCCGGTCTGTGATACAAGAGGGCAAAGAGAGACAATCTAATCTTTCTTATCCCAGCTTTCTGAGAGCATAGAGCTTGCAGCCTGCTATTCAAAAAACAATTTTGTAGGGATGGGTATAGATGCTGATATCACATTATTTGAGGATTTCAAGGTCAATAAGTAAATCTTATTTAATTCACCTGAGACACAATGGTGGTATATTCTATTTGTTTCAATCTCTAACTCCTACTGTGAATTTATTGCCACTACTCTCTGTTCCTCTTTTTCCATTCCACTATCAGCAAAGTACTTTTTTCTTTCTTCCTTTATGGTTTCTCTCTCTAATTTGCATTTCCAGCAGCCAAACCCCAGGTCCATTTCACAATCTCTAGTCTCACTCATTAAGTCTCAATTCAGCAGTCCCAAGGCTATTGAAACACCTGTCTAACACCAATGCCAGCACCCAATTACTGCTTCGCTGTCTCACTCAGGGCCAAACACTAACCCTTTTGCAACTGAGATATGGAGCATTGTGCCTGAGAAATATCCCTGTTATCACAAGAACATGTGAACCGAGCTGGAATTCTAAAGCATATGCATGTATTAGCATCTGGCATTTAGGGGAAAATTGTACAAAAACTGCAGTCAGAAATAGGTTTAGTTATCATTATTGCTATTTTTTTACTTTATTTCAACATCCTGACCTTGTTGTCTAAAAAAATTGCCAGAGTGAATTGTGTCTTTTAAGTTCTCGCTTGGGAAAATGAGATTTCCAGGCACCCACACAGGTAGTTCCAGCCATAAATAATGTAAGGCAGCAGACAAAACAAAACACAGGATCCTCCTCACGCCTGAATTTGTATTGCACTGTACAGCTACTGAATATACAACAGGCATGAGAGAAAAGTCATATAGGAAAAATCTCTCAGTGTGACTGTTGGTGGGTCAATTGGTCTTCCACTTTGGTCCATACTGAAATATTTCGAGTCATTCACAGAGCCGATAGCGTGTCTGTATACACTCTATCCTGTTCATGAATAAATAACAACCCTGTCACACAAATAGAAAAATAATCGAAGGAAAAAGTAAGTGAGGGGTTCTCGAAATCAACCAACGACTACACTCTCAGAAATAAGGTCTCCAAAAGGGTTTTTCCTGAAGGGCTGAGGTCCTCTCCAGAACCATTTGCTTCTGAAGACTCTTGTTTTGAAAAAAGGGTTCTTCAAGGATTGCTGAAAGCGTGGGTGTTAAAAGATCGTACCTTCAAATAATGTTACCAGCCAACAAGCTGGCGGCGCTAAATATAGGGCACACGCCGAATCATCTACGTCATCAGCCTGATTTGAATACATTTTCTGGAACTTTGAGTTGTGGTGGAAAAGCAAACCACACAGATTACCAAGACTTCTTTTGCCCAGGTAAATAAATTCCTGGAAATAAATGTTCCTGGAAATGTCTGGAAAAGGAGCTAATGTTTTCCCATGTTTCAAATGGCATTTTTAAATGTAGATATACCTGGATCCCCTTAATCAACTAATTTTACTTGTGTTCTGCCATAGTTGACATCTTTACCATCATTCTATGCAATACAACGGTTAAATGCGTACCCATATTGAACAGGCACTATGTTAATTGGTTGTTGTGCAGAGATACTGTCCATTCCGCCACTGCACATCCTGGTAAGAGTTGAGATCCACAGCACCATTAAAATAGCAAAGGCTGAAGTGGTAATTACTTCACAAAAGCTTCACCCCCTAAAAATATGATTGTGAACCATGGGTGTTGTGGGTTGTGCTGAACCACATCAGCCCCGGCCCTTTATGAGCCTCATGAAATCCAAGGCTGCTGGACATGGTTTCCTGGGCCCCAGGCTAACCCGTTAAACTGAAACTATAATTAGTGGAATAAAACAGTTTCTCAACAGAACCTCCTGGGTGGGCTCTAGATGAAACCCTTGAAATATAAAATGTTTTCACCCCTGGGTAGGTTCTTGTTAATATCCTTAAAGGGTGGAAAGGTTCTGGATTGAACACCCAGAGAGAGTTCCCTGTAGAACCTCTCATAGAGGGTTCTGGGTCAGACCTCCACACAGGGCTCAACAATAAGGATTGCCCGATTGCCCGGGGCAAGTAAAACTCAAGGTCGGGCATGTAAACTAACAACTCACTTGCCCGATCGGGCAAGTTGCTAAAAATAGTAAAAGTTAATAACTAATTGATAAAATAAATGTATTTTAAAACGTGC
>NC_065518.1:27983441-27992634 GCF_006386435.1 Epinephelus moara | reverse complement strand
TGTTGTTTTAATTAATAAATACAGTATGAATAAAGATTACATAACATAAAAATAACTGCAGTCTTTGTTATTTGATAGCCGCTTAAATTAAACAATTTTTATAGGGCAAGTAAAAACTGACTTCGGGCAAGTAGATCTCTGACCAACTTGCCCGACCGGGCAAGTGAAAGAAAAACCTTAGCGTTGAACCCTGCCTCCACAGATGGTTCTTGGTATAACCCTTTAGGTTGGGTTCTGGGTAAAACCCTCTGAAAGGGTACCACACAGGTACCATAAATGTTCTACCAGGAACCAAGAGGGATTATCCTATCAGGCCAAGCTGACGAACCCTATATGGTTCTAGTTAGTGCCTTCATATAGAGTGTGGACCATTGGAATGAACTTAGCAAATATCTTAAAATTCAATAACTGCAATACACATTACTAATTAAATAAATGTAATTATAGAAATATGTCGGTGAAGATTCTCAGTCATCCAGGTCATGGTAATCGTAAGTGCTATATTGTAGGCAACTGGACTTGCTTGCGTTTCTTGAAGACGTTTCGCCTCTCATCCAAGAAGCTTCTTCAGTTCTAAATGACTGGTACGGAGTTGCAGGCTTTAAACCCTGTGTGGTTGGGAACCCTTGCAGAGTCGTAGGGGTCACGTGTGAGCTCTTGGTTTCAGAGTTGTTAAGGTCACAATGTGAGTCGTTGACCGCATAGTAGGTGGGTGATAAGTGGTGTTGTAAGCCACCCCCTCTGTTTAACTATTTCTGCCAAAATGGATTGGAAATAATTGTCTTACTTTTTTTCCAGTTTTGTTATGATTTCTATTGTTAGATTGGGGTTAATGTCACATAGATCAGTTACTCAACCTTGGAAAGACAGAAGTATCAGGAGGACTTTTTCCAATATATGGTCTATTTCTCCTTGCAACAAACAGAATTAACCATTCTTCCATTTTAATTATCCTTGTCTTAAATAAACAGGAAGACAGGCATTACAAAGTAGCTGCTTAATCAAACTACTCTCGACAGTATCTCAAAATGCTCTCATCATTAAGGACTCTCTTCATGGGTGCTCTGATCCTACAGTGCTTCAGGGCAATCATCTAGATGCATGTCACAGCATTATCAATTCAGCAATCAGTGATTACCCAGCTGAATTTGAAGGTTCAATATTAGAAACCAGCACTGAGTTATTTAATGGCTTCATAACTGTCTAGTTTTACATACAGTGGTATGTAAGGTATGGTATGGGAGTATATACCTGCTATGAAAAAAGTAATCAGGTGCAAGGTAAACAAGGTTAAGATCTTCCTTGAGATGCTACATTCAGCAGAATTGTAAACTGTGTTGTGTGCAGAAAAATAGGCTGTGCTACTACTGTTAAATGCTAACTGGTGTCAAACCTCAATACATTTTTGGTACTAAGCGAAATATAATTGACACACTGAGTATCAAAACTATAAAGAAAGGTGGTATCGTAACGCTGATCAAATTTGAAGTTTTGTCTTCTTATTTGTTAGGTAAAGCAAGTACCAACATTTCAAATCTAAATTACTATTATTTTTCTCAATGTATGTTTCCCAAAGAAACTTATTGAAAGAAAGTGTTGTTTTTGAAATTCATATTAAAATTTGTGTATCAGAAATCCCAAAATCAGAAGCAATGAGCAGCCCTAGTGGCAAGCAAGCTCCACATGATTGCAAATCTTCTATTGTACCTGGTTGAAATTAATATGTGGCTGAACCACACATTGCTGTTAGAGAGACCTTTATGCCCTGGCTTAGGGCTGAAAAGGTCAGACAGGGGACAATGTCAAAAGGAACGACTCACCGCAAAATCAAAAATACATATTCACCCTCTTACCTGTGGTGCTATTTATCAATCTAGATTGTTTTGGTGTGAGTTGCCAAGTTTTGGAGACATCAGCCAAAAAGAGTTTGCATTTTCTCAAATAAAAGGAACTACATGACACTTGGCTTGTGGTGTTCAAAACCCCCCCAAAAAATTATTTGAAGAACTCAACAGCAATGCCTCTTTCCAGAAAGCATGACCCAGTTACTCAAGATAATACAGACCTTGTTCTGAGCAGTTTCAAGTTGGAAATATCTGCTTTCTACCAAACTACACCTGCTACCGTATCGCCATGCAGAAGGAAGCATGAATCTACATGCTAGCTCACCTAGCACCACTGAGCTAGCTAACGTTACAGCTCAGCTGAGAAGAATGCCATTAATGTTTACACCTCAAGCAGGAGCCTAGCCTCCATTAGTAGATGCACAGTTCCTTCTGCGCAGGTGAAGCTCAATATAAAATATATAGTTCTTCCATGAAAGTGCTCACAACAAGGTCTGTGGATTATCGTGTGTAATCAGGTCATGATTTCTGGAAATCTGTCTAGATTGATAAATAGCACTGTAGGGAAGAGAAAATATACGTTTTTATTCTTTTATATTTGGGTGAGCTGTAGCTAAAGCTAAAAAAGAAAATGCCAGTGTTACATTTAAATATATTAAATGAAACAACAGCACCAAGAGACTCGCTAAAAAATTGCAAAGAAATAGATGTTTGAGCTATGAACTGTCAACATAGCGAAAATTGCTCATCCTAATTTTTTAAAGGCCAAGTTGTCAACAGCAATTAATAGTCTAAAACGATACGGAAGATATTATATTTTTTTAGTAATTTTCCTTGAAAAATTACAAATAACTAATCCATTAGCAAACTAAAAATGTCAGTCCTACATTTAAGTTTATGGTGTATCTGAATCTATAATGTTCATGTTAGTGTCATAAAGATAAACTCACAAATTAATAATACTAGTTATTATGAGCCTATGATCCTGCTTATAGTCACTGATTTGTTTTAAATAAAATGTGCTGGAGCATAAAGACAAAACTAACTTAATACAAATACTTAATAGTTGCAGTGTATGTGTAGAGAGCAGAGAACAAGAAGACTGATCGCACCAAAAGCTGCATGGAGAGATATGGCAGCTCTTAAGCATAATATGAATATGAAGTGTGTACATTTTTGTGATGTTTTGAATTTTTATCTTGGACCCACAGTCCTACACAGAGTAAATTAAATGTTTTATTTACAGGAGACACACAATTTAAAAATGAGCTTGAGGATGCTGCTGATAAGGTCTGTCCCTTTGCTGTGTAAAGCACAAAATAAATAGAGTTTCAGTCTTTCCTGAGGACAATTCATTGCCTTTTGAATGCTTCCGTTTTCTAAAATAACTGCAGTATTTTTTTCGTCAGCTGTGGTTAGTGGCTCTATCATCTAATCACAGCCTGTGGCAAATGGAGAAATAAGCTGTATAGAGATAGTCTGATTGATTGCGAAGATAAAGACAGGCATAAAACAACTTGATTACTGCCCTGCACGAAATGAGCATTAACCGGCTCTGTGAAGTACTTGGCAGGTGAGGCGAATATGCCCTTCATTACAGGAGCAAGACAGATGAAATCATTCATGTTTTCATCTCACAATCTAAACTGTTTCTCTGTCCATACTTCACTACCTTTCTAGATAAAGTGTAGACTAAATTGAGCCTCAAGGGGGTTATTCTTAGATTCTCCTCTCACCATATGTATGTTCCCAGTTTCATTGCTCCTTTATAACGGCCTGTATCCCCATCAGTGTAGAATCTTCCACTAAGGAGACAATGTGTCCTTTCATTTACCTCGCCGATCAATTCAACTATTTTCCTGACATCTCTCCTATTCCATCCATCTTGCCCCTGTCAACCTGGGAGCTAATAACGGTCAAAGCTGTCCACTTTCTCCCACTTCATCTCTCTTTTCCAAGCTTAACAGATCTCAATCCATGATTTCTGCATTTATCACTCCATCTGTCACCATCTCTCATCCGATCTATCTCATCCTGCAACACAAACATCATTTAAGTGTTGTCCAAACAGTCCTTAATTTCTTATGGGAAAATTCCTGCTGGTTGCTATCATACTTGGCTGGAGAAATTTAAAACACCAACACTCTACACTGAAATCCAGGTCACATAGGTCATATCAGAAAAGATAACAGGACAAACAATTTATCACCATGTTAACGGCTCTGTGAGGCTGTCCGTAGAACTAAATGCTAACATCATCATGCTAACAATGACAATTTTAACCTGCTGA
This sequence comes from Epinephelus moara, assembly GCF_006386435.1. NCBI lineage: Eukaryota > Metazoa > Chordata > Actinopteri > Perciformes > Serranidae > Epinephelus > Epinephelus moara. The sequence continues at coordinate 27,988,500 of NC_065518.1, read as the reverse complement.
TGTTTAGCACATACAATGCAGGTATCATGTTCCATCTTGTTTTAGCATGTAAGCATGCTAACATTTGCTAATTAACACATAGGCTAACATAAAAAACAGCCGGGGCTGATGGGATGTTGTTTGGATCTTATTGTGAGTGTAAGTTGTTGAGCAAAAATACCAAATAGTGCATATTTTTTAACTAACATTTTACAGACTTGTTTCACGATTAAATGAGCTTTATATGACATTCAAAGTGAATTTATGATTCAGAGCTTTTCTGCAGGTCTCTAGCTAGTAGCTTAGGGTGCTAACACTGTGAACAGTGCTAACAACACAACGGTGCTGACAGAGATTACTGTGTTAACTGAGAGGAACCAGAGGGTGGGCACTACGCTTTCTTGACAACGATGCCCACAGATTAGCAGTTACCGCCATAGAAGCACAGTGCAGAGCTGCAGCAATAAGCTAGCTAGTAGGATACACAAACAAGACTCACATACGCTAACATGCACCAGCGGCCAGACCATCTACCACAACGTCAACCAGAGAAGCTCAGACTACTAAACAAACTGAGGTAGCATGACTTAACTCTTTGCTCAGGACATCATTACTCACCTATATCTTTACAAAGGAATTAGCTGTTTCCTGATGGAAATAATAGTTGTTTCACAACTACAATAATATATTCCTATCAGAAATAGCTACTTATATCTGTGCATATATCACAGTATGTCTTACACTATTTACTAAGGATTTGCAGCCATTTTTAAGTGCTTAATACTCAAACTGCATTTGTCCCTGTTTGCTGAAGGACAACATTAACATACTGCTGTGCTGAGGAAAAGTGGCACCACTGAAAATTGCATGTTTGGGCTCATACAATATGTATTTAAGATGCTCCTGTTTAGAGGTGCAAATACATGTTCGAGAGGAGGGAACTGAAGTGTATACAATATGCCTTTGTGTCTGATTTATCATTACCTTTTGACCACTGCAATCTACATCTGGGGAAATCACTTATAAAATCTGCAGCATTGTTTTAGCAAACAGAGGAAGAGTATAAGACATACAGACAGAGAACGGGAGAGAAATGGTATGACAGCAGACAATGTGAGAGAAGCACTTATTTGATCAGCGTTATTGGACTATGTCAAATCCAGTTCAAGTTTTGGTAAATTTAGTTTATGTTTGCCTTCTTACTTGTTTCGGTTGTACTAATAAGACCTATAGCTTCTAATGAATTATAAGCCACTTGTAATGACTTGAAAATATATACTGATGATTGTTAGGCTCATGTACCTGTCACTGTAAGCAACATGGTCATAACAAGCATTACGCGATGGCCGAAGAGCAAAACCTCCTATATGAAAAATGCAATTTTTTGAGGAAACAAAAAAAACAACTTGCTGTTTCTTGCAGAATGCTATTTGTTAAGGATACCATGTACACAATACACTGTTTTTGACTATATTACGATGCTAGTCCATACCCATTGAGTACAGCATACCATACCATGACTTTGTCATACCCAAAATTAGAAAAAAACCAACAACATTCGGCCACAGGGGGAGCCACAGCGATCGGTCGCATTTTAGCCATTTTTAAGCATTTTTCTGTTGTTATAGCGCCACACAGTTGCCAATTAGAGTTAAATTTCTCCAGTCACCTTGAGGTGTCCTGTTCTACATGTCTACCAAGTTTAGTTTGGCGGTTAGGCCTAGATAAGAAATTAGCTCTCTAGCGCCCCATTTTGTTTGATGGGGTCAATAATGGAGGGGTCCCCTCAGATTATGTGTGGTCATATGCCTACAAAGTTGCGTGGTGATCGGTGAAACCCTTGAGATGTTATACACCTTTATGTTATGAGTCATATTCATTGCCTTATAGAAGCTCAGTTTTAGTAAGTTTTCCAACTTTTGCCAAGAGGGAACTTTAGATATTGGTCCCTAGATTATGTTCACCCAGTTTCATGCAGATCGGTCAAACTTCCTAGGAAGAGATCAATTTTAAGTGTTTTTCAAAATAAAATTCAAAATGGCGGAAAATCTATATAACCAGAAGTTATGGGTTCTTGAGGCAAATTTGCTCCTTATGAGGAGAGGCATCTCTGTGCAAAGTTTCATGTCTCTACGACATACGGGGCATGAGATATGATCATTCAAAATTTGCAATTTCAATCAGTCGCAATAGCGCCCCCCTTTGGCCAATTGATGTAATATTGCTTCATTCGCATCCTCCCATGACCCTCTACCACTGTGCCAAATTTCACATGGATTGACCGAGTCAGTCAGGATAAAAACGTGGAACAGACACACACACAGACAGTTTTCGTCATTATATAGTAAAGATAAGATTATGTGTTAACACTACCGACTAGGTATTATTGCCTCGCAAAGTGCAGACAGGAAGTATTTCCCCCACTTTCCCTGGATCATTTTGCAGACAGGAGGTTTTGCGCTTTGGCCAAGGGCATTGTCAGGGTGTCTGTGGGCTGTTCCATCACCTGGAATGCTGCATCTGACATAAGCCACCTGTAAGTCTGTTGCTATGATGTCTTTGTAAAAATCCAACAACTGGAGAAAACAGGGCTCTAGAAATCTGCCTGGACTGATACTGTTCTTCATTTTAGCATTCTGTACACCTCAGTGCTGCCTGCTATCAGCCTTTAGTTATTTTTTGCCCTACCAGAAACCCTCCAGGCAGAAAAAAAAACAATGCAAGAAATGAAAACATGCAATGTTACTTCACAGTAGACCTCTGTTCATCACCATCACACATCTCTCTTTATTCCAGTAAAAATGAAGAAGCTAAGTTGGCCTATAGCTTTATTAATAATTTCCCCCTTACAAATAAACCTCCCTTTTGCCTAATAAGCACATGTTTGCAGTTGCAAATTTCTTCCCTTGAACCAATATTACAAGTTAAGCAGCAAAAACACTTTTCACATAACCCAGCATTGGATCTTATTTATTAGCATATTATGCAAATCAGTTGCGCTGCAGCTCATTTGTAGTCGTAGTAAATCCCTGCTAAACTGAACAACTGCAAGGATGCTAATTTTTTTGCCCCTGATAGTAATTTGCAGCAGGCCATGTATATATTCCCAATGTATTGTACATTGCTTTGACCATTTATCATAACATCAACTAGTTATCCAACTTCACAGAAGAAAACTGTTTTGTTTTGCTTTTTTCTTAAAGGAAATTCCCTTTGTGCAGCAACAGTGTGAAATATGATGGACACACACAACATGAATCAGTCTTCACCACATTTAAAATCAGCCATCTCATCTCTAAATTGCTTCATGATTACATTGTGACAATGTATTCACTGCCTGGATTATGTTCACAGGCTGTTTTTTTTTTTTTGAGTTAATGAAACACAACATTTTTGCTACCACACACACCAGAAACACAGGGAGATGGTTGGAGTGGCTGGCGGACATACAAAGAGCAGGACTGTGACACTACAATCCCGGGTTTGCATCCAGACTCCTGTCTGTGGTTAGGTTTAGGCAACAAAAGCACTCTGTGTAAGGTTTGGGAAAGATCTTGATTTCAGTTAAATGCTGATGAAAAAAGGTAAAAATAAAATAAAATTAAAAAAACTATGCTGTTTGGATTTTTGGAGCCTATTTTGGTGGCAAACAAATAAAGTATTAACATTTTTGTGACTTGCCAGGTGCGTTAATAAGCAGCATTTCCTCATTATAGTAACAGAGAATGTAATTCTCTCTGCATTACATTTCCCTAAAATGTATTCGCCATTTCAAATTAGTTGTAAATCAATGTAATTTCTTAAAGACAGGACTGTTAAGACCTATAACAAACCTATAACATAACAAACCACACTAGAGCAGAAACACAATGTACTTGGCAACGAGCAGCCAAAAAGACATTCATTATCAAATCCGCAGTGGTTTTTACAAAGCACAACACGGCAGAGAGAAATGAAGTTGCCAATCTCAACTGAGCCTTGGGAGACGTCCAATATTTTGAATCAACTTTTGCTGAAAACCAATCAAACTGTGGAGGCATCAAAGCTTTGACTGTCCCTCCATTCCAAAAAAGAGCCAAAATATTAAAGACACAAGAGTATTGCACAATCCGAGTAACATTAACAGGTTGTTCTCTCATACTAAAAACCTGAGGAAGAAGTAATCACCTGTGGCCTCTGAGGCACAGATCAAATAGTACATGTTCATGTTGACAGTCGAGGGAAAACAGGAAGCGCTGTTCACTCTGCATGTTGAAAAGCTTTCAACTAATCCTCATTCAGGAGAAAGCTTGACATTGTGATTCTACAGCGCTATGAAGCAGATTCATCAAAGCCCACAATCTAATATTTTTCATCACTCCCAATATCACTGAAGAAATCTGCAATATTTCAAGTACAAATGGAATATTGACGCAGAGTAGTACAGTATGAAGAGCTTTAATGCCAACCACAAATGCTATGATTCCACTGTCAGAAAAAGTCAAATAAAACCCATTACAAAACTGCTTCAGTAAAAGTTAAATAACAACTTTGTCAAGGTGACCAGTCTCTGCCAGCATTATCTAAATGCTGCAGATCCATAAATTTCAGACCTGCCAATCAAAAAAGAATATACTTATATCACTGTGTCATTACTTGCCATCAGTGAGAATCTATATGCTAGTGCTAGTGTTTCCGTCGTTAAATTGCCAAAATGAGCACAAGCAAAGGCTTTTCCTGGAAATGTCACACAGAAGTACTTGTAGGTCAAATACATTTGCATATAAGCATTCAGCTGAAAACCATCATTGAATTCTATGTGAGGACAACAGTAGAAAAGCTTTTGAGTTAATTGAAAATGAGAAAGTTACAATGTGCTAGCAATAGATGACACAAACTATTCCCGAGACCCTTGAGGCATACACCGCGTTCCAAATTATTATGCAAATTGTATTTAAGTGTCATAAAGATTAAATTTTTTGTTTTTCAATTAAACTCATGGATGGTATTGTGTCTCAGGGTTCTTTGGATCACTGAAATCAATCTCAGACACCTGTGATAATTAGTTGGCCAGGTGAGCCCAATTAAAGGAAAAACTACT
>NC_065518.1:27968431-27982448 GCF_006386435.1 Epinephelus moara | reverse complement strand
GTTTTCATTGGGAGGTTTGTTCAATAACATTTGAATTAAACTTTAACAGCTGATGACTTGAAAATTATGCTGACTGTCATTTGCATCGACTATTTAGGAAAATCAGAGAAAAATATAATTTGCATAATAATTTGGAACGCGGTGTAATTTCTCATTTAGAAGTGCTTGTTGTAAGAACACACAGTTAGCTGACCAAATAAAACTGGAGGGAATGAGCGCTGAGTGGGATTCAGGTGGGAGAGAGAAATTGAATTTGTTGACGAGACATAAAAAAGGAAGCAAACCTTTAAAGTTGCAACACATTATGGAAGTGTGTGCTTTCATCAATTAATTTATTTGTTACATGAAATCATAAAATATGATTCCTAAGGAAAGCATGCTTTTAGTTAACTTAAAATCTGCATTCATTTCTCGAATTATGGGGCAGCTGAATCCATCGGCAATACCTCTAATTCACAGCTGGAAACACATTAAAATAAATCTAGTTTGTTAAAATTAGGTTAATTTATCAATATCCAATACCAATAAGTTTAAACATACGTAAGCTAAAGCTATGCTAGTACTCCTGTGAGGCTGTGCTTTAGGGCAGCAATGCTTTAAACTAAACGCTAAAATTTAGAATGCTAAATGCTCAAGGTGCAAACACTAGTATGCAGATGTTAAACTGGTATAAGAGTAAACCAAATTGCCATCATCAACTAAATTGAAATTTAGTTGATGATGGCACACAAGGTTGTTACAATGAATCCAAATGGGAACATGAATGAATATCTAATGGCAATCATTCTAAGAGGACCACCAACGTCATGAGGATACATCTTCTGGAAACCATGAATGTTTGTACAAAAACGTCTGCCAGTCCATATAGAAGATGTTGAGATATTTTACTCGATAAGAGAAAACGTTGACCTGTAATTGCAGTACAGGAAAGGCCAGAGGATCACTTTGCTCGTCACAATTTATCTTCTAGGGACCATGAATGTCTGTACAAAATTTCATAGCAATCCATCCCATAGGCCTAGTTGTTGGTCACCCTGAACCAAAAATGTAAAATGAAAACTCAGAAGATCACCAAGGTATTTAGGATACATCCTCTGGCAACCACAAATGTCTGTACAAAGGTTTGTGCCAATCCATCCTGTAGAAGTTGAGATATTTTATTGGATAAGTGAGAATGTTGACCTGTTGTTGCACTAGAGGAAAAAACAGGGGACCACAAAGGTAGTCAGAGTTCATCCACTGGGGACCATGAATGTCTGTACAAAACTGTGTGCCAATTCCTTTAGTAGATGTACTGCATAAGTGAAAATGTTGACCTGTTGTTGCAGTACAGGAAAGGCCAGGGGAGCACTTTGCTCGTCACAATTCATCTTCTAGGGACAATGAATGTCTGTCAAAAATTCATGCCAGTCCATCACACAGGCCTAGTTGTTGTTCACTCTGAACCAAATATGTGAAATGAAAACTCAGAAGATCGCCAAAGTACTTAGGATCAGGGTGTAAAATTAACATTTTACCTCATCTGCCATTGGCTAGTGACCTCCAAATATTTACCGGCCAAACATATTTTTCACCAGCCAAATAAAAAAAATCATGCCTTGTTTGACGAAAAATAATTACCTTACGTTTTTAGTATGAAAATCCAACTTTAGGAAAACCCAGCCCTGTCCTTTGTGTTTCTTTGGCGTGCTTGCGGCAAAGGCTGCAGCTCATCGTGTTGGTGTGCGGGTCGTAGGTCAGCCATGACCGCGGCTGGCCAGCCTCGTCTAGTTTCCATTTTTCAATAAAATGCCATGCGACATTTATACTCCATTTAACTGTCTGTTCTTCTTGTCCAAGTCCAACATGTTCATCTTCGTTTTTCCTCTTTTCTGGCGGTGGCTTCACGGCAGAAATGTGTCAGAAGTTACCATAGAATGCCCAGGGTTCCGGTAGCTGACGTCATGCGTTCCCGACACACGTACAATAAGCCGTGAGGGTCAAAATAGTCTGACACAGCTGGCAGAAATGGTCGAAGCACATAAAAAACCCACATGCAATTCAAAATTTTCCATCCGCCACTGGCGGGTGTGTGTTTTTGTTTTACATACCAGACTCATTTTTTACCTGCCATTGGTGCTTGGCGGGTGTTAATTTTACGCCCTGCTTAGGATACATCCCCTGGCAACCAGGAATGTGTGTATAAAATGTTTGTGCCAATCCATACATTAGAAATTAAGATATCTAATGGATAAGTGAAAACGTTGACCTGTTGTTACACCAGAGGAAAACCCTGGGGATCACTTTGGTAGTCAGAGTTCATCTTTCATAAATGTCTGACCATACAAAATTTCATGGCATTCAATCCCAGAGTTGTTGTTCACATTGAATCACAAATGTCAAATGAAAAGTCAGATGATCACCAGAATGATCAGGATACATCCTCTGGCAACCATGAATGTCTGTACAAAAATGTGTGCCAATCCATTTAGTAGACGTACTGGATTAGTGAAGATGTTCACATGTTGTTGCAATAGCGGAAAAGCCAAAGGATCACATTGATCATTGGAATTCATCCTCTGGGGACCACAAATGTCTGTACAGAGTTTCACAGCAGTCCATCCCATAGTTGTTGAGATATTTCAGACTGACAGACCGACATGGCCATTCTGAGGCTAAAGTGCATAACACAATGCCCAGTTTAACATTCCTATAATTTCACACATTCACAATGCCGTGCAAATTGTCAAGTACAGTCCTGCTAAAAAACAAACATCTTCTCTGGTGTACCCAGGGATTATGTCCCTCTGAAGGGCATGTCCAGATGAGTGTTTGTGGGGGAATAGAGGGAGATGGTCTTTCATTCTTTTTCTTGTAAAGATTTTCTCAGACAATCATTCTTCACCCAAAGACTCCCTTCTCTAACCTTTAGGGTGCCAGTTGCCAGCTAGCCTTTATAATCAGGTATACAGGTGCTAACACTGAGAGTAAAGACTTACTCTGCAGACAGCAAAGATGAACAGAGATTACTGAGCAAATGTCACAAGAAGAGAGGCAAAAGTCTAACAGCCAAGATAGCAGCCCCATTCTCACAACACTGTGCTCTTGCTGGCGGGGATTCAAATCAAATTTAAACATGGCGAATCTATCTCTGAATATTAATTTGATTCAGTTGCAGCATGTAAGGCTGCAGGGCTGGTTTAGTATGCTGTGAAATGCACACAGCCTGCAGCTCTCCATCGTCCACGTATAAAGTAATGCCTCGCAATTGACTTAAAGTGGTGAGTCAATGTCTGAGCGTAATGACAGGGACAGTGTTTACATTATTCCCGTCACTTTTGTTGGTTTTCTTTTTCCTTACGCTAACAGTGGATACTGCAAGGAATGATTATTATTCCATTAGTTTGATTTGCACTCAGCCATGTAAAGAAATACACATATCCTGCTTATTCATGCAGGAGTAATACAAATATTTTCTGCCCAAATGTTGAAATCCCACAGTTTGACTTCACAGTTACTGAACTGATACTGTACTGTTGGTCTCAACAAGAACTGTTTGGAGGGTTGCAAGATTACATCTTTTGTACTTTCATTAACCAGATAAAGCCAAAATTCAATATTGAATTGCTCACCAATTCCGGGGATAATAAATCATCCACCTTCACATAAAAGTTGAAATTTTATCTTGGAGAAAATTGTCTTTATGAAAGAAATACAGAAAAGAAAAGCAGAGACTGAGCAGTAAATGTAATTCTCTGTGAATCTCTGGCCCCATGATTCATATCCATCCATCCAACCCTTCATGTAAAACATGCTGCACCTATATGAAAACCAAAGATTTACTCTCAACAACCTTCTTGTGCATATATTCTTAGACTTTGTGCTGGTCTTTGCATTTGTGCCATTAAAACAGGTCCTCATAGCCACTCAAAACTGCGATCCAACAGTGACTGGAGAATTTCATCACCTTGTCACAGTAATACAGACACTTGTGATGGAGAGGTGGAAGGACGGCTTGGGAAAAAATGTTCATTTAGAATTTTATATATTGACCCTGAGGATGAGCAGAACCTTGATAATTAAGTAAAGCCTTGTAAGATTGACTTCATTCCAATTCTTCTTGAAAAGCCTCACCGTTACAATTGAAATCTGTAAATACTTTGTACATAACAGAACATGAATATACAACAGGAATATCTGTGGTGTCTGCATGTTTTGTTAATGTGTATGCATGTGTGGGTAAAATACTTATGACACCCCAAAATGTCCATCTGCAGATCTATTTCTCACCCTGTATTATGTTGAATTCATGAAGAAACTGTTTTTCTCGCATGCCTTCAAGGTGAACGATGAATCCAAAAACAGTTATTTTACTTTCCTGATGACGATAGTTACTGGTTTACCACTGCCTCAATCTGTAGTTTTCTTGTGTTATTGTGTGACATTGGTGAATCTGAACTAACCCTATAAAACACCAAAGTCACACAATAACTTAATCTAGCTGACTGAGGCAGTGGTAGACCAGCAGCTCTTGTGTTCAGTAAGTAAAATTACTGGTTTTGTCAATGGATTTTGGCTTTGTAGCAAACATAGATAAGTTTTACTCTTAGTTTAGTTCCATGTCGGAAAGGGCTGTCTGTTTGGGAAGTACTAAGAATATAGCTGGATAAATGAGACTTGGATTATGCTGCACAAGTTGTGTGTGAGTCTGTAAACAGATGTTTTGATATAACGCAGGCGTGTAAAAACAACAAACTTTTCTTCATAAATGCAACACAACACAGGGTGAGTGACTGATATACTAAAAATGGTCATTTGGGGGTGAAGTATTCCTGTAATGTAATGCCTCATTTGCTTCTTGTAAAAGCAGAGATAACTCAGTGGCAAGCCATTAAAAGAAACTAGCTTTTCATTATTACTCTCCAATTACATCAAAGTATTTAGATTCTGTGTGCATAAAAACCACACACCACTCTTGTCAAGTATTCCTGACAGGTACTGTCTACCTCTCGGGATGCTCATGCTCACACGCAACACACGTCTGGCAGCAGCATGGCAATAGAGTTAAAGCCCACGTGGACAAATGCCCAGACCTCTGCTACAGCTTCTTCAGGCTCATTTACAACCATTGTGCATGGAATGCTGAAAATCACAAGAGCTGTTTTGAGATGGTGGGCTGAATTCTGTGAAATATAACACCCCAAGAAAATCCCACATGGTGTAATTACATAAAATGCTGTTTATTAGCCTCTCTTTGACACTGGAGTGTAAGCCTTTGTGCATTATGCATGCCATGTGTTTTGCTTCAGCAAATGGATTGCATTTATATAAAAAGAAAAATCTCCACCATCTCCAGTGTCGCCATATGGGTGGGCAGACAACCAGGTGGAGCCAGTGAATGACATGCATGATGAGTGCTTACGGTAGAAAGCAGGAGAAAGTATTTTAGTACTGAGTGACTTTCTGTGGAATAAATGGGCTGCCATATTCAGATTCCTCATCCATTCCTCAACACATCAACAGGCCACTCGAAAGTTAACTGTATTATTCTTGGCAGCCACATTTCTTCAGTCTCAACGGTCAAAGTAAATTGCTTTATTTCTTGCTGAGAAAGCTGCTGTTTTCTTCTAAAGATTAAAGACTTTAGATTAATATGTGTTTACAACAACAGTAGTATATAATGCATTCAGAGAATCAGAGTGTAGCCTATGATTAAAACAGTAAATCATGTGTATTAACCCATCAAACAAGGACAGCATAAAGAACAGCTTCATACAATCCACTCAAGGATGTGGATGATTTATGACACTTAGAATTGTAGATCCAAAACATGCTGACAGACTGAGAGGTGTTGACAATACAGCGTTTCACAACTTAAAACGAATGTAGGCCAAGGATGTAAAGTGGGGGGACCAATAGCTCCTTCTCTACTTCTGGCCTCCTTGCTCAGACGACGCCCATCTTCGAACTCAACCTTTACTTTGATCTCAACTGCACATCTGTAAGGTTTCGTAACTACATCTACTACATCTACATCTTGCACAAAACGTAAAAGTCTCTTAAACTGGTGTTAACCACGGACCATATTACAGGCATCTAACCAAAAACCCATTCAAAATGCTAAAGAGTGCTAAAATGCTAACTCATTCCAGGGTTTAGGACTCAATCCTGCATTACTCTATAGGTGTCACCAGGACCACATTTCGCCAAGATGCACAGAGACTCTAGAGGTGAAAACAATAACAGTTGTTGCAGCATTATCACAGCTTGTAAACATAAAATATTTTCTGTCCCCTGGAATTGTGCTTGCATTGCCACTTACATGTGTTGAGACTGTTGTATATAGAGTTCTCATTTTTGCTCAGACCAATGATGATGACTTCATTCATTTAGATGTTCACTGCACTGACCACCAGGAAGGAAGTATGAAGTAATGCTAAAACGAAAACATCAATTTTTTTTTATTGCTTCTTGTGTCCATGTGTGGTATTTGATGGGCAACAAACACAAAGTTGTGAGGACCATTTTTGTCTGTAAGGGGCTGGAATATTCCGTTCCTAATTCCAAATGAAAGAATTTCTCGTACTTGTATACACTCATTCCTCTTTAAGTTCATTCCGGTCTTTCTGTGCATGCTCGTTTCCTTGCCCTTCTGGCGCGATGACGTATATAGCGCGCCGCGACTCGTTACACTAACCGGTTTCCATTCGCCGAAGCACGGTCTTCTATCTCCCTTCATCTTCTAGCTCCCTTCTCCTCCTCAACAGACGAAGCATTAGCAGAACAAGGTTGCTGGCGTACTGTTGCTTCAAGAATATAAGCAAAACAAGCCAGAAAAAGGCACTAAGAACGGCGGCGTCAAGCATCTTGTTATCCGAAACGAGGACTACAGGGTTTTTTACGGTAAACGTAAACATGTAATATCCGCCCCGCCCCCTATCCAATCAGAAACCTTCCCGGCCCCAAACCTTGCGCGGACCCAAATAAAGGCGATTAAAAGGTGATTAAACTGATCTCCCGTGTAAACCCTCATTCAGAATGAATATTTCCCATGTAAACTACCTGGAAAAACTTTAATTCCGAATGATTTCCTTCAGATTTATTTCATTCTGAATGAGAAGCCATCATGTAACCGCACCCACTGTGTTCTAAATCCTGGAGGTGACAGAATTCCTATCCCAGGGTAGTAGTATGTCTAAATGGAGCAAAGAGTAAGGAACCATTTATTACTCAGAGACAGGTTATGAACCCCCCCCCCCCCCCCCCCCGAGTTCTCTGGCAACAGTTTGTTCCAATGCAGCAGGTAGTTTGACGTTACCGCACAGCAGTAAAACCAGTGAATATTGTTTGTACATGATTGTAATTGGTGAAAGACAGCTGGAGCCGCCTTCATAAAGTGTCTGTGGAGGAATTACTGCTGTGTTATATCAACTGAGCCCTGACTAGGCAAACTTTATTTAAAATATTCCCGGAAAATAACTGAAATAAACAGAAAATGCAGCAACAGCGAGTGACGTTAATGGGCAACATGTAAGCCCAGTCCTCTAACATTTCCCAGATCCAAGAAAAATCCAAAAATGAACAGCGTCACCACTTAAAACATGCAGAGAGAGGGGGGACTGAAAGGAGTAGAAGCAGAGATACACAGAGAGATTAAAAAAAGAAAGAAATGATCATCAACTGTCGCTTTTATTTGCCAACAATCACAGCTGAGAGGCACTGTGTTCTGGGACAGCATGATATGATTTCCTGCTGTGACAAAGACTGTAAGGCATGTCTCTGTCTGTGTATCCATCTGCATCTGAATCTGTGTGTATGTTGGATTCAGGGTGTGTGAGTTAGGGGGGACAGCAGTTGTAAAGGATGGGACCAGGATGGCATCTGAATCACATGAGATGCAAAAAGAGTGACACATGCAGGTCATGAAACACCCACCAACACCCACCAACACACACACACACACACACACACACACACACACACACACACACACCATGTATTTTTCATGTCAGACTTTAAAGCACAGTGCAGGACCTGAGCCTGGCTGTCCTGCAGGGAAAAATGTATTTTGTGGCAGAGGTTCAAGTACACACTGTGCTGCTGTGTGAACAAATAATGCGTAAAACATAATGACATAACTGTGTTAATACATTTACATGTACAATTAATATTCTAATGTAGCGTGTAGCAAGTGCATCACACCAGCCGTGTCTCTGCGGTGAGCTGAGATAAAGTCTACTGTTTCTATTTCACTGTGTAGGCTTTATCAAATCTGCATATACATGACAGAGAAGACCATTAGGTGTCTCACTTTTTAACCCACTGTTCATCTTATTAACTATTACTTTCAACAGGGTCTTAAAACTATTTCTAATGCAAGTATGTGTAAAAAGTCTCCCTTTTGAAAATATTCTATCCAGTTTTTTGTTGTTTGTTTTTTCCCCAATGGCGTAGTTAAACAAATGTACATGATATGGTAACTGTCAACTTTCAAATCATGGTATACCTTGAAACCGGTATACTGCCACAACCCTAGTCCAAATGAACTTGAATACAGCATGTTAAATTGTTATGACAAGTCAGTGTCTTCATCAGTTTTAACCACTAAATTTCAAATTTTAAGAAATGTAGTAATATTTATCTTACTTGTGAGGACTGCATAAATAATCCAAAAAAATCATGTTGTCAAGCATTTTGTCAAGCTAATAGAGTGCCACAGAGTTTCTGAGGGTGACACAGAGTTTAGCTCACACTGGTTCCCTCATCAAAAACCATATGGGATTTTTCCATTCGATTTTAGATCACTGCTGAAAATAAGCTCTGTGGCAGACAAACATTTACAAAACATGTTTTGTTAAGCAGAATAATCTTCACAAACGTACACCACTTTCAATATTTTTGAAGTCTAAATACAATCACCAGAAGTAAATATACAATATTAGGCTATAAACAAACTACACTACAGACCTCAACATCACCACCATAAAAAGACTGTAAAGTCATGTTCAGCGCGACTCAGCGTGATGACGTTCTGTAGTCTCATTAAGCCACTTGTTAGCAACCACCTTTTTTAGGACACATAGAAGCATCAACGTTCATGAATGGGGTATTCACTGATGTATTTTGTGTCATAGAATAAAATGAGGAATTCTCTTAAGCTGTCATTGACCACAGACCTTATTTCAGGCATCTAACCAAATACCCATTCAAAAAACTTCAAGATGAGGGAACTGTGAGTGGTAAAACGCTAACTCATTCATGGGTTTTAGGACTCATTCCTGGGGCACTCTATTAGGGTTACTGTAAATATTTACTGAAGAAGGATTTTCATTTTTTGACAGCAGTAGTAAACAATATTTGTCGTTTTCTCTGTGCATTCTGAATAAGGGGTGTGCTGAACTTTCTCTCTTTCTTGATGGCCCAATAATGTCATGAAATGGGAGAAGGTATTTTAGGCATCCAGAAGTAAAAGTCCTGTTGTATCAACAATATTAAGCAACTGAAAGTTGGAGCACTTCTAAGGCCGCGGATAAATCTGACATTCTCCTGATTCAATCACCAGTGAGACTTAGATTCATTAATTAATTCAATTTAATAGGGCTGTAGTCAACCAAAGAAAATTTTGGTCAACAAAAGTCGTACATAATCTTCAACTAATCGATTAGTCGTGGGAAAAAAAAAAAATCTGCATGTTATTTTTACTTCTGCAGTGGTGTGTCTGTCTCACTCTGCAGTTACACCTCCAAAACACTAGTTGGCGGTGGAGGACTGTGTTAAGTGCTGTAAAGTTTAGTTCAAATCAAACTTTATTCATATAGTTGAATCAAAACACACATTAAACATGGCTTAATAGAGACAATCTCAAACACAAGTACGCAAACTGGCTTCACTATAAATCGCAGAACTGACAAACACTTGTCTTTATCTGGACACATTTCGCCTACTAATATAACATGCTAACGTTATTAGCACAAGTCTATGGCGTTTTACATTGTATAAATTAGCCTAGCGTCTAGCGATCTTTTCCTCTTCTCATATAAAACCAGGGACAACAGCAGCATCTAACAAAGGTAACGGTAGATAATTTGGCTCCATTAATGTACAGCTCACAACATTCACCGACAAAACAACTGTCTTATACTAAACACGTTTTCCAAGCAAATACAACATGCTAACGTTATTAGCGCCAGCCTATGGCATTTTACATTGTATACATTAGCCTAGCAACGAGCGGAGATTTCCTCTGTTCATAAGAAGCCAGGATACATCCCAGAGTAGTCCGACTTTCTGTCAACAATAGGGGTGTTTTGAAAACACCCCCATTTTCACAGATAACTTAGCCTGTCCCCCTGCCACAGGAAATAATGGATTAATCCTGGAAAGCTGTTGATGTAGCACTTTTCTCCTTATGAAAGTAACACAGCGATTATTCGACTAATGAGAATTTGGTCGGACGAGAGCATAGCGACCAAATAATCGAATAGTCGACCAGGAGACTACAGCCCTACAATTTAGCAAACTTAGTGCTGACATTAGAAAATACATGGTTCTTTAATGAACAGTCCAAAGTGCAACTGGTTTAACTTAATGTCCCAGGTTATATTTTGGTAAGAAACATTCTATCAAAGATCTTAAGATTCGTGCAAATATTTGTATAAACCTTAGAAACCATCAGCAGTTTTGCTACTTCCCTTCAAGACCCCGGGTCACTATTTAATGAATTTGTCTGCTTTGTTTACACCATTGAATATATTTTTTTCAAAACTGGCTATTAGCTCAGAATCACACCTGACTGGCTTCTACTCTAAATCAAAGGCAGCTGAGGCTCACGGGGTACTATACTATTTAGACCTAATTGACAGAAGAACAGAGATCTCAGAGACAACAATAAATGGTAATTGATGGCCATAACATAAAGTGTATTGTTAAAAATATACTATGCACGATTCTAACAAAAAATGTATAGACTCATACTGAAATAATCCCTCTCAATCATCACTTACAACCTACTCTCAGTGTGTGGCGGTGTATTCTGCCTGGGGATTCTTATTTTTCTCCTTATTTTCTGTGTTCAGGGTATTTATGTGTGCGTACGCCCACAGCACTCAGGTGAGGTCGGTGCTTTATAAAAAGGTAAAAACCAGTTGCCAGACCATAAGTGGCAGGCATCCAAGAGACATAGCACAACAGAAAATGCAGATATAGCAAGGTGAAATGCCAAACAAGAGTGAATCTGGGGTTGACTTTTACTTTTGCTTTTGCTGTTTATAAACAGTGACCAACAATCGTGCATATTATACCAATAAATTATTATTATTATTATTATTATTATTATTATTGTCTTTTATGTTGAGGCTCACTGACAATATTAATAAAAGAAACATTTGATATGTAGATTTATATTCAGGAAAATCTCATGGAAGCAGCTGCTCCTCAAACTTGAAACTGTAACAGCTCCCAAGGGCAAACTCAGAAGTGGGGTCAACCTCATCTCCTAATTAAATTAATGAGTTAGCCATTTCTTGCTCATAGTCACTCTGATGTTTTCTACATCCTTCCTCAGGTGAGACTCCTGGACATTTGAGACCAAGGTTAAAAGCTTGTCAGACTGCCAATTGCAGTATACTGCATGTGTGTAATTGCTTTGTAAAAGGAAAAAAGAAAATTATGGAGTAAAAGAGCAGGAAAAGAATAGCCTGAGTGTCAGACTGAAGCTCCCAGAACCTTCAGTCTGACATGGCTTCCATTGAAGGCGATTTACAAGGGGGAGGAAATTTGATTTTTCCCTAACCAATCAGTAGAAATCAACGACTCACCCAGAATCTGACGTCATTAGTATCCATGCCTCGGGGGTGCCGAAAACAAGCGAGCATTACCCGTTTAAAATGTCTCCGTCGTCGTGCACACCCAGCTGCATCGCCGTTAAATCCAGTTTAGCAGCTTCCTTAATTTGGTCCTCCATTAACGCGAGTAGTGGCGAAATACCTCGATAGCATCGTTAATGTGGTCTGTAGGATCTGTAGCGGTCGCCATTGTTGCTATCCTTACCAGTTACCCACCGGCGTACAGCTTGACATCAGCGTGGCGCTGATTGGCTAATCGCTAGACCCCCGGCGTTCATTGGTCCGTCCATCGTTTGGACGAGATAAATCGCAAATTCATTGAAGTATGCCAGACCAGAGATGCAAGCCTACTCAATTGAGTGGGCGGGGTCTATGGTCTGGAGAATAGTTTGAAAAATGATAAAAAGGTATTTCTGCTCAGAAGTGGGGAAAAAATGCCCATCACTTAATACTGTGTAACATTCCATCCATCAGTACCTGCCTCCATCCTTTAAACTGGCTCCTACTATCTGTTTGACCTTCTTTTACTCTCCATCTGCGGATAAAAAGCAATCCCAAGGCTGGTCAGGACATTCTTCTTTGAAAACGACATAAAGGGAGAACCGATCTACTTCCCTCCTCTTTCCATCTCCACTCAACTCCCTCAGGTATTATTTTCTCAGAACCTGATATCACTGAATAGTTGAATTTGTCCAATATAAAAGCAAAATGGAGCAGTAATCTCGTCACTTGGCAAAGTCAGGTCTCAGAGGCACAACATCAGTGAGCACGGAGGACTGCAGTTTACTGTCGGCATTCAACAAGCACAAAATTGCATCAGTTGGCCACCTTCAGCAGCAGCACTTAGTCCCTCTCCATCCATATATCCTGTATTCATACTGCAGATAGTTTCTTACCACTTTTTTTTCCAGGTACACAGCAAAATCAATAGAAGCACTTTGTTATTTTAATTCTTGCATTGAGTTCCCCTACATTTGATGTCTATAAAGTCTCAAAAGTCGATCTCAACCAAAAACTTACGGTAACAGAAACCAAACTTGAGCCAAGGAAGTGCAATAGAACAACAAAACTGAAAAAGTCGTCCATTTACATGTTCAGCTATGCCACCAGATACGAATAACTTAGACTACATAACAGATTATTACAGCCAAAAACTAACGTTTAATATGCAAGAAACAGAATGAAAAATTAAGCTTCTTATTAAAATGAACTACTGTAAAAGCATATTATGCCGACAAGGGGCTGCAAAATTGGAGAGACTGGCAATTTGTATCAAATATTCATCATGCTGAGTGGCTAAATTCATCAAAAATATATTTCAGAAGGATATGCTCCTCACTAAATTGGAAAGAAGCATATGTGTGACAGAAACACATCTCTGCTCTTTTCTCCTATTTCATTGGAATGCATAAGAGCAACAGCACAGCCAGGGATGTAACTGAAAAGCTGTTAAGACCAAAGTACAGATAATTGCGATAACGGCTGACTAAAATTGGATCTATATTTTCTGCTGTTCTCTTTCTCAAGGAAGCGTAGACCGTCTCTCATCATGTGGCATTGGTCTTATCACCTCACTTATCACTAATCACGATAAGGAATCGCAATTAAAGTTTTGACATGATTTAAAAAAAAACATCAATTTCACACAGGTATGTCAGCTGTTTATGAGGCTGCCAACTTGCAGGAGGGACGAGTTCTCTGAAAATGAATGTTATCCTTTGAAATGCTAAGAACTGTAAAATCAAATGAATAATTAAAGATGGCATAGTTTGCTCAATGAACACATTTAAAGACTGAAGAGCAGAAAGAGGTATGTGTGAATTGCAAACTGAGTACATACAGGGATTAAAATATAGGCCATAGAAATAACATAAATGAATTTTGAAAATTGGCGCAGTTACTCATTAAGGTATAAGAAGTTTTCCGTCTCATGTATTACCACCTATACTCCAAAAGCCTATGTGATTAAAAATACCATCATGAAATACTGGCATCTTACTATATCTTACTATATAATGACGAAAACTCTGTTCCACATTTTTCTCCTCACTGACTTGGTCAATCCATGTGAAATTTGGCACAGTGGTAGAGGGTCATGGGAGGATGCAAATGAAGCAAAATTACATCAATTGGCCAAAGGGGGGCGCTACAGCAACTGATTGAAATTGCAAACTTTGAATGGGCATATCTCATGC
>NC_065518.1:27929588-27968098 GCF_006386435.1 Epinephelus moara | reverse complement strand
GGGGGGTTTTCAAATTTTTGGTATGACTAAGTCATGGTATGGTATGCTGTACATAATCACGGAAACTGTCAGTGTGTCATTCTGTCAGTCAGTCATTCTGTCTGTCCCACGTTTTTCTACTCACTGACGTGGTCAATCTGTGTGAAACTGCACATAGGCATTGAGGACTGGCATAGGTAGAAGGTGACAAAGCTACCAATGGGTATGGACTAGTTAAATCTCTAATGATCCTTCACTTAATAATAAATTTAAAGACCCACCTTTGTTTGTGTATAGGGTGGTCAGTGCTAGTATACAAACAGCTCCAAGTCAGACCCTCTTGGCACCTCTGAGAAATGGCAACTATCCATGCGGCAATTGTGCCCAATGTAACAATATTCAGAAATCTTTTGACTTTAAACATCCCAGATCTGGAAGAAGTTGCCTGGTGAGAAGTTTCATTATATGTAACACTAAAAATGTGATCTACATACTTAAATGTCCCTGTGACAAGGTGACAAGGTGTATGTAGGCAAAACTATACATAGTTTAAAGCAGAGGATCAGTGAACATAAAAGTTCCATCAGACGTGTTGATCTTAACTATCCAGTTGCCAGTCATTTTAATGCTCTTTCTCATCCTATCTCTTCCCTCCGTTTTCAGGGAATTGAGCATGTACGGTTGCCAAGAGGAGGAGACATTGACAAAAGATTATGTCAAAAAGAACTCTTTTGGATACACACATTAGACTCTCTACACCCAAAGGGCTTAAACGTTGATTTTGATATGAGTGCTATGTTATAATATCGATTTTTGCGGATCTGCTTTAGGTCTATGTTATTAGGGTTTTAGGTACTGCATTTTATGATGGTCTGCCTGATGTTTGTGCAGTGTCTTCACCCTTTTATTTTAGTATTATGTATATACTCAGTCTTCTATTTGTATATATTGTCTTCTCTATTGTTTAGTTGTTTTTGTCTGTGCATGGTTCTTGTGGAATTTCTCTATAATGTTTCCTTTACTTGATATTGAAATCTACTGTTGTGCAGAGAGGACTACACACTCTGCTTTTGAACTACATTTCCCATCTGAGCAGGAGTGATGCAGCACAGGTGTTACTGACTGCTTTGACTAATGTGCAGATACTCTTTTCTACACAAGTTCGACACATGGTTTTCTGGCACCTTGGCATATTCTGGTCATGAGTGCAGTGATTTGCTCCTAGCAGTTACTCATTAAAAAACTAAAAGAGTGTAATGTCTGTACATGTGACTTTAGCACAGACATTACACTCTTTTAGTTTATAATGAGGAACTGCACCAAATTTCAAAATTCATATATGTTACTCCTATGGCCTAAGAAAGCCTAAAAGTGCAGCTCTCAGCACAAAATAATCGCTCATTGCCTCGTCATGCTGCTAGCATTTGTAACCTACAGGGTTCCTACACATTTGGAATTTCAAAATTCCATACTTTCCCATACCCTAATTTCCAGACTTCTCTGCGTTTTTTTTTGTTTTGTTTTTTTTTCAGAGAATATGCGACATCTGAGTAAAAATATCAGTGTATCATATTTCACATCATATTTAATTATTCTTAATAGGCAATTGTAGCCAAGTACCATTATGGCATGCAAATAAAAACTCAGGTAAGTTCAATGTCTGGGCTGAAGCAAAAAGGTTGGGACTCTGGGTGCAAGCGATGCAGTAAAGAGACGTCAGTGTTTTTTCCTTTCATGTGGCTCAGAATCGCCTTCTCCCCCATGTTGGTGATGTCAAACGATTTCACACAAAGCTTGCATCTAGCTCTGTGTGTGAATTGGGAATCCTTGGCCAACCAGTATTTATATACGGTATTGTCAAGCCATTCATCCAAAAACTTGCATCTACCCATTGTGAACCACGTGAAACTCATCTTCTTGTTGAAGGTGCAGTGATACCTGGGGGGCTGGAGGAGGGTCATGAGGCAGCGGACTGGACATACCACTTGTCAATCAGGTAAAAGGGGCGGTATGTTTTCTGAGACATTTGCTCTCACACAAACTGTGCTTGGCCCGACATAAAACACGATCCGGATTGACTAAATTATTTTTGGAAATACCTCATTTTCTATTTAGAAAACAGTATTTTAGAACAGTGGTAATAGTCTGGAAACATAAATATTATTCCATACTTTATTTTTCATTTTCCATACTTTTTAATACCTGGAAATTGATCAAATTTATTTCTATACTTTTCCATACTTGCGTAGGAACCCTGAACCTAAGATACAAACGTGGTGCTCCCGAGTCCCAAAAAAAACAAAACACTTTTGCGGACAGACAATGCCACCAAGTTAAGTTTACTCAGTGCACTGTGGCTGATTTAAGTCACCTATGTATAACATACCAATAGGTATAGACTTTCCTTTGTCCCGTCTGCAATAGTGGCTCTTAATAAGCACTGATCAGGTCATTTGTTTGTTTGTTTGTTTTTTGTTGTTTTTTTTTCTTGAATGCATTGTGTCCTGTGCTGTGAGTGTTGTTTATTGGTATTGTTGTTGTTGTTGTTGTTGTTGATGTCTTGTTGTTGTTGACTACTGGCTGCAAATCAAATTGCCCCACGGGGACATTAAAGTTTTACCGTACCTTACATAAAAAAAATTTCCCTATTGACTAATTGATTGGTTGAAGTGTAAGAAGAATTTCAGTGGAACAAGATTTTCTTTGGTTGATTACAACCCGACACTGTACTTCAGCTTTTCAGCTGGAACACTTATTTAAGAAGTTCATTGCCCCATAGCTTCAATAAAATCAAGCCTTGGCAACACTAACTGACAATAACTCTGTAAATGTTTTGATAGTGTTGGCAGTATGCTCTCTGTGTATCTGTCTGCTATGTGTCAATAATAATTTGCAAACACATTAGCCAAATTAACTTTAGAAGGTTAAAATATATGTCAATGTTTTGTTTACAGCTTGTTGTGCTGCCGCCAAGGGGTAAAAATAAAATCAATTAATGCAAGCTCAGAGAACCTTGCTGTTAACTTAAATCAAATTATTGCACACTCTTTACTTCTCACCTAACACAATGTGTGTAGATGTCTATCCTATTATTTCTCTCCTGTATGAACTTGTGATAAGTTTAATAGCTATGCAGCTCTCCTAAATCCCAGAAGAGCTACATTACAAGATAACTTTTTTAGATTAAAAAAAGCTAAAAGAGTTATTATGATATATTTTAATAGATGTCACATTGAGACTTCCCACCTCTGTGCCAGTTCAGATTTGCAACTGATTCCCTACTCTGAGACACTTGATACATATCGGCCATGAACTGTGTCCCCCTCAGGAAATCAAGAAATGTAATTGTAAGAGTCAGACACTGGGGTTTAGGGGGTGGATTTTCTATCTGTCGCATAATACCTCTTTAGACATGATAAGGCCAAGAATTCCTTCAGGGGAACAATTATTGCAAACTTTTATGAATTAAAGTGGCATCTGGAAGTGTTAGGCTTTGTCTGTCTCTGGAAGAAACTCAGCTGCCACAGCGAAAACGTCCAAAAACCCATCACATCGTAGCATCCTCCTACCTGCGCTGTATGTGAGTGTGTGTGTGTAGGAGGTTCAGTTCAGAGGAAATCCTACTCACCCCAGCTGCAAAGCCTAAACTTCCATCCAAGATGCGCTTCTGAAAAGGGCAGACAAGAGGACAGATTGTACGAGTCAGTCAAATCAATATCCTCAAACCCTTCAGTAAACCTCTTACTGTTGACTTAACTGGCAAAAATGCAACATGTCCCGAGGGACAGAGGTTCAGAGATAACAAAAAACTCAATCTACCAGCAATATCATTCTGTCAACAGGGGGCTTTCGAGTGATGTACTGTAACACACTCTCGAGCACATATATTGGAAATCCTCAGCTCCTGGCGCCAGCAGCTAAATGGCTAAAACCATTTAAAAACAATGGAAATAGAAACTGATTATTTTATCACTGATATGTCTGATCAATTTTATGTTAGATGTTTCGCCTGACTCACGTCTGATGGAAAAGGTACTTCTGTTTTAATCACTATATTATACAATATGCATTTTTCAGCTTCAAGGAGTGTTCATTTCATTGACAAAAACTATGACGAACATTTTTCGTCAATTACCTTTTTCCCATGACAAAATCGAGACGATGACAACCTAAAAGCGAGAGCGACAGGCAAATAGTCTGCACCAGGATGTTTTGCTAGCCAGCAAAAACACTCACACCGGAGCAGCGTCAACTGTTGGTGCAAGTTGTGAGCTGTAATTCAGCAGTAGATAATCAGCCATGTGCGTCTGACTGTGGATGGTGGAGCTGCTGGATGGATTTGTGGAGTTCGTTAGTTACAGCAGTGGCTGTTAGCAGCTTTGCTTGTTAGCCGCTGAATGGCAGCAGAGCAAGCAGACACCGGCCACCAGACTTTACAGCTGGTCCCTGTGGGACTCCACTGAGATCCAGACTGTCTCAGGAAGGTTTATAGGTTGATGCTGTTTGACAGGCAGGTAGGAGGCTCAGAAATCTGAGTGTAGCTGTGCTGTGAGTAAACAGTCTGAACTCAGATCAGTTTTCTCTGACAGAGATAAAAGTTAAGCTTTAATCAACAACTCTGTGAGAGGACACGAGTTTAAACCTCCAGACTTTGGTGTTGCAGAAATTCAGGCTTTAGTTAAGTTATTTTTCTGCTGTTTAACAGTGAGGTGGATAAGTCAGAGTTTACAATGAACCTGGGTACAAATCCCAGCTGTCTCAGATTAGTTATTTGTCGTGTGAATGTTTTTAAGACCATATATAGGGAGATGTTGAGCTTTTCAAATGATGGTCAGAAGTGTGTGCTCGTAAATCACCGCTTAAACCTGTCAAAAACTGCTGGAGAAATGACAGTTTGTAAGTGTTCAGAAATTATTCGTATTTGTAGAAAATTTGTCTAAAATGTTTGTACAACCTGTCACCCTGATTCTAATTTCTGATTCATTAATTAGCCTAAAAGGGTTAGTTTAAAGATAAAAAGATGTACAGAAAACATACTGACAAAAAGTAATGACTAAAATGTCATTCATTTTCATCAACTAAAACTAGACTAAAACTATGAAGGATAAAATTGACTAAAATGTGACTAAAACTAATAAGCACTTTTGTCTCAAAACTCAGATAAAATCTAAAATAGCTGTCAAAATTAACACTGGCTTCAATTCTGTTTTGTTTTGTTTTATACATGTAACTACAGCAGTTTAGGGTAATGCAGGTGACCTACACTCTGCTGTGTCTGAAGAGAAGGGAGATTTTTGGAGGTACCTCCAGTTACAGTAAGAAGTAGCACTGGAGCCATAGGCATCAAACCAGGCCAGGGGGAAATTATTTTTGAGCTACTTAGATCTGCTCACTCAGCCTCAGTCCTTTACAATATGGTTGCAGATGCTCGGTGTGGGAAGCTTGAAAATGTAAGACTAATTTGGCAAAAAGGTCTAAATTGTAACATTAAGGTACATGCATGGAAAGACATAGTGGAAAAATACAGCATGGTTCATTAAGGATGTCACATTATAAGATCATTCATAGGTGCAATTATACACTAGTAAGACCTTATAAAAACAGACCTGATACAGAACTAATAGTGTTAGAACTCTAACATAGAGACAGGTACCTTCTCAAACTCATTGTGGGAATGTTCTTTGGTTTTTCCTTTCTTGAAAGAGGTTATTGGGAAATTGGTTGAACGGCTACAAAAATCCTTACCAGAGTCCCCCACCTTTGAATTTGGTTTGGCATTTACTGGTTTAATTTCTGCAGCTAGAATTATTCTTTGCCACTGTAATAATCCGACACAATGAGGATTTACTGACTGGCTGATTGTGCTTCCTTTGAATTGATGACAGCTAGGTTAAACGATAGCAAAGGGAAATTTTTACAAGGATCTTTTGGGGTCTGGGATCTTTTTTTTTTAAATCACATTAAAGATGAAAATCTACTTCTATGTATTACGTCTATGTATTTTTTAACCCGGTTCTATTGTTTATACTCAAGTATTTGTTTGTTTTTTTCTTTATATGACATTTGACTAACCCAAAATGTGTGGGCTGCATAGACATTGTATAGCATGAAGAGCATCCACATTAAAAGAAAAATATGTTTATTTTTTGCTAACCAAGAGTGAAATGATATCACTCTCATATCTGTCCATTAAATATATTGTTATAGCCAGGAGACAGTGGTCTTGTCTTGGATTAGATAAGATTAAAAGCAGGAGGAAATAGCAATCCTCGCTTTATCTGAAGATAACAAAGTCCACCTAACAGCACCTCTGGAGCTCACTTATCAACATGTTAAACCTCATTTGTTTAATCCACAACAAAAAAAAGTGTAAAAAAATATTTTTGTTTGTAAAAATGAAGCAACATACAATGTGTTAATTAGGGAACTTCAGAGGTGCTGGTACAGTAAGCAGATTGTTTTACTATTTCCCTTGTTTCTAGTCATTATGCTAAGCTAAGCTAACCAGCTGCTGGCTCCAACTACACACTTATCAAACAGATGTGGGGCGTGGTATCTTCACATCTAACTCTTGCCAGGACAGTGGCTAAGCACGTTTACCGGAATGCTTACTACACCTGCGTGTTTACTCAAGCTCTGCATGTCAATGGGTTTTTAAATTCATACAATACCTGCCGGCTGGAGAAGACAAACACCAGAGCTGCTCCGGCAGCAGTCAGACCCCAGGTGAACAGAGTCCCCAGCAGGGCCTGGGTCACAGGGGTGTAGCCTTCCAGCATGGTGCCAGACCTGGACAAAATACACACAAACATACGCTCAAACTAATCCCACGGCACATTCACATTACATTGATGATGTGGCAGATGATATCTTGTTCGAATCTTTTCACAAAGACTTTGAGAACTGGGAGAATAAAAAATGGGTGGATTGACATCTTCAAATAATTGCACTGCCTTTAAATACTCCAACAAGACTTAAGTAAATATCATTCCCATCTTGGAGTGAGTATTTCTGACAGATGTTGATATGTGAAAGCAGGAAGTTTATATACGTGATGCCCAAGTATAGACAAGAATGACAAGAGAACTAACAACAGATCCCACAACAGAGGTAAATGTGGTTAGGCTGACTCATCTTAAATGTGTGCCTTTAAGTCCTGGCATTACAAGAATGACACACACCTGCTGTGTTTGCTTCAGCACACAGCTGAACAAGTGAGTCAAATCCTGTTTGTTCAGGAATTAAATATCCTGGAATTTCCATTTGCAGCCATGTAGCCAAACCTGTTAAGGTTATCCCATTACTTCTCAAATACGAGATAATACAGGAAAGAAAGAAAAATCTAATCCTTCATAGTTATTCAAAAAATGCAATGTACAGTAGGTGCTGCCAATAATTAGTACATAATTAT
The DNA here is from genome assembly GCF_006386435.1 of Epinephelus moara. Taxonomy (NCBI): domain Eukaryota; kingdom Metazoa; phylum Chordata; class Actinopteri; order Perciformes; family Serranidae; genus Epinephelus; species Epinephelus moara. Next base: position 27,960,708 of record NC_065518.1, on the reverse strand, counting down.
ATAGGAGATTTTCTCCACATTGTGTTTGTTTTGGGGTAATTCCAGGGATGGGGGTGCTTTCATCTACAGTATGTAACTTGCTGGAAAAAGTGGCCACTGTGATCACAATTGACTATCACAGGATAATTAAATTTAAAAAAGCACTATTGGCATGCCCATGCTGAAAAATAGTATTACCAAATTATAATATTAAATCATAGTGTAACAGTGGCACAAGGAGAGACGACTCATAAAGTCACAAACTGCCTGAGTCATGTCCGTTATACAAGTTTAGTGGCATCAGCAACCGTGACTTTCTGGTCATACCAGACCAAGTGAGACCGTAGTGACAAAAAAACTCCAAGTATTGAAATTAGGAAGTTTCACTCCTATAGCTTATGAAGTCAAATAGGCCTACGTGTTTCTCTTTAAAAGGAATACTCCACCCACAAAACAACCATTTGGAAATCACATAGTCATGCTGTGTAACCTTGAACTGGTGAGGAAATCTTTGTTTCCTCACATGCCTAAACGGACAAAGGGGAACACATTGACTTATTGATTGATTGGGGACTACCTGTAACAACAGCAAAACTATGTCAAAACATCTGCTCACAAACTCTCACACAACTTTCCGTGAAGGCATGCGCGAAAAACAATGTATTCGTCACAAATTCAAGGTAACACAACATGACTAATTGATATAAATGGCCATTTTGTGGATGAAGTGCTCATTAAAAGTAGCTCTAGATGGCAACTTTCACATTTATATTCAATAAGCATGTGTTGTGGTTGCTGGAAATATTTACCAACATGAGCTGTACAAACTGCTTTCATGTAATCACTGAATGAGATTTTCATGGGCACATAAATAAAAAAAACATGCAATGGGAATATTTACCACACAGTAGCACTGGAAGCTGTTTATATAATGTATTGAGGACCGACAACTTCATACGGTACAAATATGACTTACAAATATTGATATTCATCTCAGAAGGGTGGAATGAATTTTGAATGAAGGTTTAAATGCATGTGTGTGTGTTCCCGCAGATAAACTGCATGTGTTATGATTGTGTGGATTCAGAACTCATAGTAACCTTTTTACATAAACGGCTAATATGTAACTTATGTTTCATTTTTTTATTACTGTCAAAGTAGGTTGCGTAAACGTCTTTAGTGTGTCGTCATAAACACTGCTGTGTGTGGTATAATTGGTCTCCCTGTAACTGAGTTACAACCACAAACACAGACATACAGTATACTGTACACAGAAGGCAACTGACGTGACTAACCTGTAAATGAAAGCCAACCGGCTAACTTTAAATGCTTGCTCGCCTTATATTATAAAGTAACGCTGTTATATTTCACTCAAACTCTACTCGCAGTAATATAAAACAACGTGCATTCATTCGGCGGAGTTTAATTTTACGTTAGTTAACGGTATCGGTCATTTTTAGCGTTAGTTTCAGGTTTACTCACTTCTTTCCAGTGGCACCTCGACTTCTGTATATTTACTTCCTACTTCCCGGTACACGTGTCTATGACAGTGAAAGCCCCGCCTCCCCCCGCAGCCTATTGGTCAATCCCTTTGACAGCTATAGCTGCAGTGGGGGGGACTTAATTCATTAAAAACACATACAATGGGAAACATCTCAGTTGTTTGGAAAGCTGAGTAAATTGGGGTTTTTTTCTTTTTTTTACATACAAGAAACACTAGGCAATATTAAAGTGCAAAAGTGCACTGTTTAATGAATTAAATTGAGCTGGTTATATCAAAAATCTGATCCGAAACACACATTTTGAAATCTGTGAGGATTTAATGCAAATGTACAAGAGGTGAAATGGCCAACAACAACAGCAAAGTGCTAAATGCAGCTTCATATATTTATACACTGCTTTCCCACAGGTCTGAGAGGAGTGCTGCCTTCAAAGATGCATGTGTCCGCGTGGTTTGAGCAGTGCTGGATTGTTACCAGGTACATTTAGCCTACAAGTGCTGTGCCTGAGTACAAATTTAATCTTCCATATGATGGCACTACAGTTTAGAGGAAAATATTGTCCTTTTAACTCCACTTCATAAACAGATCTACTCCTAGTTAGGCAACTTTACACAGAATCTAATAGTTTATAATCAGTTTATGAAATATGTTGCATTGTTGGAAATTAAACTACTCCACAGTACTGTATATAAAAGATAAAATAAGCTCCACCTCAACCAACAATAATGTCAAAATGCTGCTTTGACATTCATAAATCCATATTACTCTCTCAATGCAATAGAAATGTGTAACACAAGCAGTGCAAGACCTGGGCAAGCTCTCTCCCCAAGTATCTCTTATATGTGTTGTTGTCTCATTACAAACATGAATAATGAGAAATCAATGCAAATAAATACATTGCTGATAAGCAATATGAATACATACTGAAAAGAATATGGTATGTGCACCTGAGATGCACCACAAAGCGCCACAGGAAGTCGTCCCTGTTGGTTGCCATCAACCTGCAAAACTTCTCCCTCAGAGTCTCAGCTGTTCTGAGTCAGTAGACTTGCATTTGGACTTTATTAACCTACTGCTGTTGTAATTCATAATTATCTATTGGGTGCAATGATTCAACTGCTGTAATATTCTGTGCAATTATTCAACCGTGCAGTATTTTTCACCTCTTAAATGTATGTATTAATTCGCCATACAATGCACATAACTGTATATTTCTTATGTTTACTCTAATTCTATTGTTGTTTTATTCTATCAATGTATATGTTGTAGTTGAATTTTTACACTTACAGCCTCAGCAGAGTGACGATATATTTTTCTTTAATATTTTAATTTTTTATATTTTATGTGCTAGTGTTAAACACGATTTATTTTTTTATTGCTTTATATTTCCGTACTTTTATTTCATACTCTTTTTCTTACTTTTTATAATTCTCTGTTCTCCACATCGGAGCAACTATAATGAATCATTATTGCCCCTCGGTGATCAATAAAGTATTTCTGACTCTGATTCCACCGCCGAACACAGGGTCACTGAGTACTTACATACTTTAAGTTCATGTTGTCAATAATAGCGAGTGCTTTTACTTGAGCAGCATTTTCAATGCAGGTTTTACAATGAACTAGTAATGACATATCTTTTTTACAATTACTAGAAATGGAGGGGTTTTTTGACTGTCGCAGTACTAGTTTTACTCAGTAAAATACTTCACCACTGTTTGTGTGTGTGTGTGTGTGTGTGTGTGTGTGTGTGTGTGTGTGTGTGTGTGTGAGTGCACGTGTGGACTTTTTGCTGCCTTCTGACGAGGAACAGATTGTGGGGATGTTTCTTTGGAATTTTCTCTCCCCAGTGGAAGTTTCCAGGATTGCTGCTGTCCCTCACTTCTCGGGGGTAATTCCTAGGCATGCTGACCTTTAACCCGAAGACTGATCATCAGTAACTGATACAACTCTGCCACAAAGCACTAGATTTCCTGTTTGCAACACCTTCTATTCATAATTTTTGCATAATCATCCACTTAAATGTTTCCTGTAAAGCACTGTAGCAAAAACTTGGTACACTGATGGTTATGTGAATTAATATCAGCATCACAATTCACCATCTAAACACTGATAATAACACATTGTTGTGAGTTTTGTATAACAGCCACATGTGGCAGATGAGAAGATACTGTTGAAAGTTTCCTTTCATCTTCTCATCATGAATCAAGATGCAGCATATCTTATGTATCCATCGCATTGTGATTGCTCAGAGGATTAGCTGGTCTTTCTGCCTTTTCTTCAATAGATGTCTGTCTTTTCAGGATTATTGAAAAGCTGTGTATAAGGGTGGCTCAGGAAAGCAGCCCTCATCCTTTGATTATGAGGAAGAGACTGATGTTTACCTCTGATGTGTGAGACTCTTGCTGTTTTATGCTAATATAACTTCAAAACGTGTGACATCACACTGCATATTTTTGGGCAGTTTTGCATCATAATAACAGGAATACACCGCCAAAGAAAAATCACCCACAGTGTTATACTGCCTTTTGCCTTTTTTTTATGGCATTAATGTTAATATGCCAACCTGGATATAATGAATCCATCCACTGATGCAGTCAGATTGTGCCTCATCCACTCTGTTAGTGAAACACAGATGTAACAGTGCAGTGTTCGACCAAAATTCCCTTAAATATTTTACATTTTTGTGTTGCAATTGCAGGAAGCCTGATTTGTACGTGAGTGACTCTGGGTTCATTGTCAGTGTTGCTGGGAAACAAAAGGATAAAAATAAGCTGATACCCAGAAACAATAAACACAATAATAAGACGTGGAGTTTCCAGATTTCTTCTGTGACAAATTCCTCTCACTTCCAAGTATGCTGAAAGCATTTGGTGCCTCATGCCATTCCATATGGAACATCTTTTACTGAATATGCCTTCTTGTGAAACATTTTTGTCAAAGCTACAATAACACTGTCCAATTCACATTTTGATGGAATTATGTTATTGCATGCACGCTGCATATGGTCTCTGTGTTTCATTTAGGGCTGTATTGTAATTTTAGCAGCATGGCTCTATGGATGGGAATGTTGGTCTGTTAGTTGCTCAACTGCTTTGGTCTGGACTGAAATATCTCAAACATTATTGCATGGATTGCCATGAAATTTGTTACAGACATTAATGATGCCCAGGGGATGAATCCAACAGACACTGGAGATTTGTTGATGTATCTTGTGGCGCTATCATGAGGTCAACATTTAGAGTCATCTTGAGTTCCCTTGAGGATCCTAATGACTGGTGTTCCTCTGACCAACAGATGAAAACTTTCACTTATTCCGTTAAAAAAAAAAGCTCGACAGTGACAAGATGGGTTGGCTTGTAATTTTGTACAGACATTCATGCTCCCCAGAGAATGAATCCTACAGATGTGATCCCTTCACATATCCTTTAGAGCATTAGTGGTTCAGAATGAAACATCTTGACAACTATTGGTTGAACGCCTAAAATCAACTACAGATATTCGAGGTCCCTTGAGGATGAATCTTAATGACTTTGGTGGTCCTCAGACTTTTCCTCAAAAGACACTAGCAGATCCACGCTGTCACTTAGTTGGTGAAAAATTTTGAAAGCTACAAGACAGAATGGCACATACTCTTTTTTACAGATATTTATGGTTCCCAGAGAATGAATCTTACAGATGTGATCCCTTCACATATAATGTAGTGCTATTATCAGTTTAACATTAGTGATTCAGAATGAAACATCTTGACAACTACAGGTTGTATGCCGTGAAATCAGCTAAAGATATTCGAGGTCCCTTGAGAATAGGGCTGCAACTAAAGATTATTTTCATTGTCGACTAATCTGTCGATTATTTCTTCGATTAGTCGACTAATCATTTTATCGAAAAATGTGTTAAAATGTTGAAAAATGTCGGTCTGTCTCTCCCAAACCCCAAAATTATGTCATCTAATCTCTTGTTTCGTATTGACACCAAAGGGTTTTAGTTCACCATCATGGGAGAGTGTGTAAAGCTGCCAATATTTGAATGTAAGAAGCTGCAATAAGTGTATTTTGGGGTACTTTTATAGTACTTTTCTATGAAAAATGACTCAAACCAATTAGTCGACTACTAAAATAGTCACCGATTATTTTAATAGTCGATTAGTCATCAATTAGTCGACTAATCGTTGTAGCCCTACTTGAGAATGCATCCTAATGACTTTGGCGGTTCTCAGACTTTTCCTCTGGAGACACCAGCAGATCCAAGCTTCCACTTACTTGGTGAAAAAGCTTAACAGCTACAAGATAGAATGGCATGTAATATTGCACAGCTATTCATGATCCCCAGAGGATATCCTACGGACTTCAGCTATCCCCTGACTGTAGTGCCACCATGAAGTTGACATTTTTGTTTATTAGTGAACTGTCGTAACTACCAGATAAACTGCTGTGAAATTTGCGATCGCTTGAGGGACTTTGGTTATCTACTGAGTTTTACTCCGGCCCCACAAGCAGATCAAATTTTTCGTTTCAATAGCTTGACAGCCACCAGGTGGCTTGGCACAAATTTTTGTGTAGACATTTATTTTTCCCAGAGCATGGATCCTCATAACTTTGATGAGCCTCTGTTTTTTTTTTCATATGCAACCATCAAGTTAGAGTTTCAATTTGTTCGATTCTTAAATGACCAAATACATAGACAAATACAAAGACATTCCAATCAGCCTCAGCTGTAGTGCTAATCATCAAATGCTAGCACGCTAACCAGCAAAACTAAGACAGTGAAAGTGATAAAGGCTACCTGCTAAACAGCATCATGTTAGCATTGTCACTGTGAGCACGTTAACATGTTATTGTTAACATTTAGCTCAAAGCATCACTGTACCTAAACACAGCCTCACAAAGCTGCAAGCATGGCTAAGGACTTTGTGGTATGGTTAACATTTACATTTTGAGGCTCAGGTGGTCATCATCTCATGCTCATTCAGATATTGCAAAACAAGAATAAGCATGTATGGTATTCTAAAGTATGGATTTTTTTTCTAGTGTTCCCTGGCAAAGACTAGGAGTCCAAAGTTAAAAGCCACAGCTGTTTGACAGTGAAACAAAAAAATATTTTCCTGTGACCCTACATGTGAGATGGTGAAGAGACACAACATCCATTTGAGAAAAATAACCTCTTGAAATGGAAACAGACAACTTTTCTACGTAGTATTATTGTTGGCACTGCTGTTGCAAAGACAACTGGATTGATCTCTGTTTTCCTCACAGCACAGCAAATATCATATTTACTTCGGCTGTTCTTGCGACCACCATTTCCACTACTGGGGATAATACCTGCAAAGAACGTACAGCGATACTCTTTGGTAACTGGGAATAGCAATCCAGTCTCACTCCCATCTCGTCAAATACCGATGCTTGGTCAGTGGCCCTCAGCATCAGACACCCACACACAGAGGCACCCTTTAGCAGCAGTATGAGACGCACTGGGTAGTGGCATTTTCTGACAGTCCAAGCAACTGCCATAGTCTTTAAACAAGAGGGTCCACTTTGGGCAGGTGTGAGATGAGGTGGATGAGTGAAACTGATGTTGGAATGGTACCTAGCACGTCACAGTTTGATGTTTAGAGTCACTGACCAAGCATTGGTATTTGAAGAGTTGGGGGTGAGAATGTGGTGGGGATAGCTACTGACAGCTATGGGGTAAAACAAAAGCACTATCCTCTTCTTGTTTTGGTTGTGCAATAGTTGATGCACTTCCTTTGTGCTGTTAATCATGCCTTTATTTTCCCGGGAGATTGTACCCGGTGGCAGACAGAATTGCATAGTAAAAGCGTGGCTTATAGGGAACCAATGATGGTGTCATTATTCTATTGTCATTACATTTCCTACATAATAAGTCAAAGCAAAAAACGTGTACATCTCTACTTGAAAAGCTTATTTTCTAATAAATAGTGAGGCAGCACTTAGCCTTGAGTTTGGCAATGTGAGATATGTCATCTGTTTGATTGCACATGGCTCGTCCTTTCGCTGCAGACAGCTCTGCAGCACGTGGATGTGGAAGCCAGCGTGTCTGTTTGAACACTACAGTGAAATACTGCCTGTGAAATACGAAGCTGTCAAACGTCTCCAAATTTAGCACCATGAAACAGTGTTTCCAGTGATGTTTTTACGGGGTGTTGGAGCTGGGGCGAGAGGTGGGCTTCGCTGTGTGAAGTGCTAGTCCCCAGGGGGAAGTTAAGCCACAACCTAATCAGGAGTTTAGACTACAAAGGCATTTTTCTAGATAATTGGAACCAGTTAAAAGCAAGAGTGAAGGTATGTCTTGAAATATCTCTGAGGAAATCTGTGACACCTGATGAATTAGCTCTCAGAAAATGTCTCTGGAATTGTATAGAATCAGTGGACCGAGGTTAACGTGACCGGAAGAATCAACTGGGTCTGTTTGAGCCTTGCTTGCAGTGTCAACGATGGGTGGCGGAACATGCTGGAGGTTTTCTCTGGGATGTTCCTGGGGTATTCCAGCTATGCATGTCAGAGCTGCAACAGGACGGAGGTCATCGCTCATCCAGAGTCTTTATCTTGCTAACCCCCCATCTACCCCTCTCTCTCTTTCTCCTCTTTTCCATCTTTTCCCCTTCCTTCCCCGCACACTCTCATCTCCTTTTCGCCCTTTGCTTTTCCTCTTTCACCTCTCTCTTTGTGAGGTATGGAAAACAAGGAGGATAGGTGGGAGAAGAGTGGAAGGAGTCAGAGAAGCAAAAACAGCATCCCATGTCAAATGTCAAAAAACAAAAGCCCTGAAAAAACACACAGCAAACTTCTATTTCCTGATGGCAGATTTACACAGTCTGGGTTGTAAAGGTGGGTGGCCCGAGCAACAAGATAGTGTTATTGTGTGTGTGTGTGTGTGTGTGTGTGTGTGTGTGTGTGTGTGTGTGTGTTTAGGGTTAGTTGTATGACCCCCCACTGAACTGTGAAGGAGCACAGGATGAAGAGAAGGAAGAGGAGCACAGGGGTGGAGTGGAGAGAGACAAAACGGATGGTGTGGAGGGGGGGTGAAGTAAACAGAAGCAGAGGGGAGAGAAGAAAGAGTGGAGCGAAAAAGTTATGAAAACAAAAGTATTGTAGCAGATGGGGGCCAGGGTTTACCTTGGAAACAGCATTACGGCAGAGGAACTGGGGGAGTGTTGAGGAATTGAGAAAGGGGCGTGAGCCAAGCTGGAGTTTATCACAATCTCTGGAGACTGATGAACAGGGGGGGGGTGTCCACACACACACACACACACACACACACACACACACAGCAGCAGACACACTCCTCACACACTATGGGGGGAAGAGATATAAAAGGGCTCCCAGGGAGAAAGAGTGGTCAGGCAAGCATCTGAGTGTTCGTCCTGCTCATTTCCACACTGCTGAGTGTGTTTACGGGAGTGTGTGTGTGTGCGCATTGGTATCAAAGAAAAAGCGTGCTGACTCCACCACAAAGGAATAAACTTTGACAGGTTTTTTTAAAAGATAAAAGGAGGTAACGATTGACTGGATGGGGGAATTTGGAGAGTTGCTGAAGCCCGGCTGCTCTTGAACCTGAAAACAGTGTTTGATTTTCAGGTTTTTCGGTTGACTTGTTTACTCCTCTCCCTCTGAGTACTTCCACCACGGGGAGTCAAAAGGTGTCTCTTGAGCTGCTCACAGAGGAGTTTAAACAGAAGCAGAGATTTTCTCCCTCTGAGCTGCCACTGCTCTGACTGTAATTTTACACTTTTATTCTCTTTCTTGATCAATTATTTGATGCGCTGCGGCAGGATGGATGCCTCATTCTTATCAGATATAGACTACAATCACACCTATGTGGATGAGCATTTTTTCTTGGAGGACAGTATTGATGGCTTCGGCATCACCATGGCTATGCTGTACTTGGTGGTTTGCATCCTGGGACTTGCTGGGAACATCCTCGTTGTCGTTGTCATTTTGAAATTGGACAAGATGTCATCTTCCACAACAGTGTACATTTTCAACCTGGCGCTAGCCGACGGACTCTTCATGGTCGGTCTTCCCTTCATTGCGAGCCAGAACTTCCAGAATGAATGGATGTTTGGTGACATAGCGTGCAAAGTGGTCATGGTGCTGGACGGCATCAACCAGTTCACCAGCGTCTTCTGTCTGACGGCAATGAGCATCGACCGCTACATGGCACTGGCTGACCCGCTTCGGTTTGCTCGTTGGAGAACGCCTCGCTGGGCCAAAATCATCTCGGCGTTCCTGTGGCTGTTCTCCCTCCTCACCATCCTCCCCATGGCGCTTCACTTCTCAGCTGATCAAGGCCTGTGCATACCAGACCTCGCATCAGACACCTGGTGGCTCGGCGTCTTGTCTTACACCTTCGTCATGGGGTTTGCTTTGCCGTTCACAGTCATGATGGTCGCCTATGCGGCGCTGCTGTACACCCTTTGGTCCCAACGGTTCCGAGGGCAGACGCGGAACCACGAGAGCCACCGGCTGGAGAGACAGATCACCAAAATGGTCATCGCAGTGGTGGTGGTATTCGGGATCTGCTGGCTGCCATTTTACACCTTCAACTTCTGCTCCCTGTATCAAAATGGCCCGATCTTGACTTTCACCAGAGCTTTTGAGTTTGTGGTCCTGCTGTCGTACTCGTGGAGCTGCGCTAACCCCATCCTCTACGCTTGCCTCTCTGACACCTTCAGGAAGCACTTCCGCACACTCCTCTGTCCTGCTGCCAAGTCATCTCCCAGCATGCCGTGCAACACTGAACGGTATGACTTAAATGACACAGGTGTGCAGGATGTGACAATTCTAGCATAGTGAGACGAGGAAAAATAGACTCTTCATATTACTCCATTTCCTGTCATGATGCACTGCATGATAGTCCTTTAACCATATTTTCTTATGTGATGGTTTGTAGATATGTGATATATTCTTACTTTGTTTTTTATTTCCCCCATTTAAGTTGACATGTATTAAAGTTCTTAAATTTTATTGTCCTACGTTTTCAGATTTGCTGAATTTGAGGTGATTTTGTTCATAACTGTCTTAAATGTAGATGTTTGATCAAGTCTCTGTAGATTTGTGAGACTTACAACACATTAGTGTTGCAGTGGCGCTCTCAGAAATTTTACATAGGGGTGACCAGATAGGACCACTGAAAATCTTGGGGTGACACACCAAAACCAAAAGCCATAACTGGATTTCAGGAATTTGGTTACGCTGTTATAGTTTACAGGCTAGTTAAAAACTACTGCAATATGGAGGGCTAAGGAATTGTATACCGATACTTTCATTTCTTATTTTACAGTTAATGTAACTGATTACCTGATGTGTATACTAATACCGGTACAGTTAACATTTTGAGTAATCCTGTTTTAATGTCTTATCTATCTGTATATACATGTTAGGCGATTCATTGTTCTTCACATAGGTTGGTTGTAGACAGACTACAGCTTTAATTTGAAGGGTTAAGTTTTAAGGAACAGAAAATTTACGGGGACCAAGTCTTCTCAAGTTTAGGGGAGACTTGTGTGTACCCATTGAACCCTTTTTCACTCAGATATCTTAAGGTGAGAGTTTAAAGGAGCCCTTTGAAAATGGCCCTGCCAGTTGTTCCCCCGCCAAAATTTACCCTAACTTTGCAGCGCTATTTTGCACCTTTCCTGACAAGCTATACTGACATGGTTGTTACCAATGGATGTCTGAGGTTGTCTAGTTTCATAAGATACTACCTTCACGCCACAGCCAAAATGAATGGGTCCAAGCCTGTTTAAGATAATGTTGCCCTCCAGATATTTTTGCCAGTGGTGGGGCAGCAATTGTATTGCACCTTAGGTGCGCCACTGTTGATATGATCACCCAGCTCACTGTACGTGAGTCTTTCTGAAATGCGGATCTTCCTCTTTTCCCTGTCAAAATTAAAAAGTTGCCCTTGTACTTTGCAGTTTCTCAGAGTTTCCTTCACAGAGTAGGAAGAAAAATGCTCATCAAACAGCATAATATACTTTGACTTTCGGTAACACAAATCCCCCGTCTTGACGGAGTAGAAGTCCACCTCCTGCTCTGTCTGACTCAGACCTGTTGTATAAATTGTTTTCTAATAACTCAGACCGCTTAGGCAACCTGCTCCGCCGCATCTCCTGTTCTACAGCATTTTACCAGAACTAATGAAATGAGGCACAAGAGGGATGAAGTGTAGACAGGTGGAGTGTAAACAGAATAACATAGGACACATGCCTGTGGCCAAACACCAGCACAAAGACACGCACAGACAGCTCCCCAACTCCCACAGCTGGATTATGTCCGAGTGGCTTTAAGTGCGGGAGACCGTCAGATGAGTGTGTTTGTGCCTGGGTGGCCATGTGCATGCACCTGCACACATGCATATTAGGAGCTGTGTGCGCCTCAGGCTTACTGTGGTATTCTGCTTGAACCTGGCTTACTGAAGAGGATTTCCAAAGGATTTTGTGGGGAAATGAACAGCATAAAAAGAAAACACGTTTCCACATTCTTTACTGAGGTAGTGAGTGAAAAAACACACCAGCACTTGTCTTGTTTTGATAAGTTGTATATGTATGGATACTAGCATTATTTTTTTCTGTGTCCTTGTCAAAGGTTGATTGTCACAACAGATGTTGGCTGTCAGTTATCAGTGATGTAAATATGTATAAATGAAAACAATGGTGTTTATGACAATCTGTATTTTACACACAAAAACACATGCTCTGTAAAGCCAGTTGTGCCGTACTCACTCTTTATATAAGCATTTCTCAGATCCTATTGTTAAAGTATATTGACTGTAAATAAACATAGTTGCTTGTGTTTTAAATGTGTCTGTTTTCATATTTCAGTGCGCAGGAATGAACCACATACATCAATATGATACACTCTGTTTCCTTGTATGGATGCCAGGGAATTTAATGAAAAGATTAAGAGACAGTTTCAGAAATTACTCTATGAGTCTTACAATATCTTACAACTCTGAGTATTTCTATTTTGTGATACTACTATTCCACCACATAACAGAGGGATATATTCTAATTTTTACTCTACTTTTACACTAAATTTTTGGACAACAATTGAGTTAATTAAGATTTCACATAAAACAACATACAGTAGTGGAAAGTAGCTAAGTACATTTACTCAAGTACTGTACTTAATTACAGACAGTATTTCCATTTTATGCTACTACTTATACTTCTACTCTTCTACATTTATCTGACAGCTAATGATTACATATAATCATAGATGATCAACCAACAGAAGGACCAGCATGTAAAATACACCTCGACCAGCAACAACATAAACATGCTTCTTACCTGTATATGCATCAAATATGATTATCCAACAATACATTTATATAATAAAAACACTGAGAGAGGTAGGGGCGTAAATATAGACAGTGTGGTTGCACTGGGGCCCATGGGGTGGAGGGGCCCGACTGCCACCTGGAAATACGCCCGTGTTCAAAGAAGAACTCACATTAAAACAAAAATGGTGCTATTTTCCATACATTCCCTAAATAAGGAAAAGCTATCTCCATCATGGTTTTCTGATTTTGTAAAACAGTGTCAATCTATAACAAATTATAAACTTATTCTACATAAACTATTTAAAAAACTATAATTTACCAATAAAAAACTATCAAGTTAAACTCATAATTTCCTATTTTCTTTTGTAGATTTGTCTTAAACAGATATGTATTGATGATCGCTGTGTAATATGTAGGCCTATGTTAATGTGTCCAATATCAAGTATCTGCAAGTGGATGTAATGTAAAAGCAGCAATAAGACACACTGTTGCTAAAACACCTAAACTCTGTGTGTGTGTGTGTGTGTGTGTGTGCTTCATAACTTGTAACTAGGGTGTAATAGGGCCGCTCATAATAGTGTGCACTGGGGCCCATTGTAAGTACCTTACGCCACTGGAGAGAGGCCATTCTGCATGACAATTACTTTCAAGTATTTTGTGTTAATACTTCTATACTTTGAATGTAAGGCTTTATTTTAACAGTTCGGTATTGATACTTTAACCTAAGTAGTACTACAATATATTCAAAAAATATTTCATTTAAAAACATGTATTTTAATTGTTGAAGATAGAGCCTGCTTTTTTAGATGTCTATGAGTTGTTAGCAGTTCCACTGAAAAGAGCTTTACCACAGCTTTATTAAAATAGCTGTTTATCCAATATTTCAGAGGGATTAAAGAAAAGTCCAAATATTAAATACAGATTTATGTAGCAAAACTTTGTTTTTCTTCTTTCCTCGCCAATTAATCATATCACGACTCCTCAGATTTATTGCGTGACCTTTTGGAGAGGTTGACCTCTTCTTTAAGAACCACTGGGCTGAAAAGTGTCTCCACTCTGACCAGCTACAACAGTAACATGCTGCTTTCACGTTGATGCATCAGTATACATTTTCTTAAAATGTTTTTCTGCAAAACAAGTAACTTTTGATTCTTTATGTTTGAATTATTCTAAATAAAAATTTGATTGCAGGACTTAAACAGAGTAGTTTTACACTGTTATAATCATACTTTTATTGAAGCAAAAATACATATTCCTCCACTGCAATAGCCAGCAGCAGGGGCGGAGCCAGACATTGTAAAGATTTGGGGCTCAGCCCAAACCTTGAGGGGTTGAGGGGCATGTTCACACGAGGAAATTATTTTCCATTTACAGCAGCTATATGCACTATTTTTTAGCCATTTGAGTTAAAGTGTGCCCTAAAAATCTGCACATCATTTGGTAAAACATGATAGTTGGCGAAGAAAAAATCATAGAGCCTACACCCTATTTTTGTATCTACTCCTGTCATCATCATTTTGAAACCATAACACAACAAGATGAAAATATCTCACTCCTGCCACCTAAAAAGAGGCAAAAAATTTCTGATGTTGCTGTTTTAGATTACATAATATCATAGGTAGGGAAGGAATTTATCCAGTGTTACTAATCTGTTACCAATCTTGAAACCTAATTTTGTTTTTACTATGTTGGAGCAGAGTTTAAAGACAGTTGAGCTGAATTATCTGCCACATTTGAATCCATACTATAAAATTTGAGATGCTCAAATTGCAAATCAAGGATCCCCAACAATATGTTCAGTTATATTAATATCTTTATCGCAGGATAAACAACATGTGCATATATTATTGTCTGAGTGACACAAAGTTGAAACTGATAGCCAGCCACTACATGGAAACTCTATTTAAAATAATTATCAGCTTGGTAAAGCACCTAAATTTTCTGTTGAATTTTAAGATTTCTAAAATATCATGATCTTCTTCTGTAAGATGAACAAGCACACTGTGTGTCTCCTGGAGTGCCTGCTTCGATACTTCCCCTGATGGGCATTCTGTGAACTGGAAAGACTCCAGTAAATGTCAAGCCCGCTTGCTGAGACCCACTTGAGTCTGCCGGCTTGTTTTTAAAAGAGCTAATAAACCTCTGACACGTCTCCTGAAAATTATAAAGATGCTTACGCGCCGACGGCAAAGAAGAATTTGATGGACAGTGAGAGGAAACAAAGTTCAGTGTCAACCAAAAGCACAAAACACTCACAAACTGATTTTATCACAGGGCTAAAGTATATGTCATATTGAATCAGATTCAAAGTGTTTTAACATATCATAGGGCCAAATTACTTACTTATGGTGTCATCTCAAGTTACAACACTAACATCAGAGATAACTCTACCTTGAAATCTTATTCAACTGTTACTTCTTACTCTTCTTTTTGCATGAAGTTTGCCTGAGAAATGAACCATGGAATCTGGGTTTGAATGTTCCAGTTGTCTGTCTTCATTGTTAAACATCATATAAAGTGCAAAATGTTCCTAAAATAAATCACAATCACCTGGTTTCTGTGCTTTTGTATCATTTTACAACCTCCAGTTACCATCTCAAAAAGTGACACTGCTGTGCTTAAAAAACTGAGAAAAAGGTGTTCTGGGTCTACCTGTGGGTGTCATTGAGTTCTTGGTCATGTTATCTGTCAGTGAACATTGTGGGAGGTGGGGGCTGGGCGAGGTGGTGGAGTTCAGGACGGGGAGAGTTGAGGGTATGTGTACGATACTGTGTCATCACCCCGCTGGCTGCATCACAGCTGAATTTTGAACCCAGAAGAAGAAAAGCCTTGGGATGCAGTTCTGGTGACGGCCACTAGATGCTGGCTTTTTATTGTGAGTCTTGGTCTTATTGATTGGGTTTTACCATTTGAAGGATATCAGATCCTTCAGTGGTTGAAATACAAAATAGTTGTTCTTTTCCTTTTTGGCCTTTCTTAGGTTCTTTGGGCACTAACAAAAAATTTTAAAGCTGAATGCAGTTTCAACAACTTGCACAGATCTGAAACCACTAAAATGAAATAATCAACATTTGACATATAAAAAACAAAAATATTCTTAAGATTTGTAAACAAAATAAAATAAAAAGTAATTATCATAAACAAAAGGCATACATACTATTCTGTTTAGTCTTTGTAAAACTAAATCATCATGTGTTATAGATGTACAGTGCAACATTGTTTTGGTAGTTGTATCCTCTTGTGGTCATTTATAAACCAACAATAAAACTGAGGGTGCTTTTTAGTTTGGTTCATCTGGTCTGCACCAGAGGGACAAAGTGATACATTGCTGCATTTTAGTTTTGGTTTAGTCCCTATTTTTGCAAACGAACCAAGAGGACTGACAGGTAACTCGTTGATTGATCGTTAGATTGAATTTTGGCGTCTGTCATCCTGCATCATCAGGACCCACATGGGGAAATCTATTCTGGTGACTGACAAACGTTTATGCAGCAGCACTTTAACGCTTCTAAAGTGTGGCACAAAGAGCTCATAGAGAAATAACTGATTGTAAGGATTATTAGTGGGATATTATTAGACTGCAAATCAATTGCATGTTATGAATAATGACTAACATGGAGACAGGATGAAAAGAAGGCGTCTGGTACAGTAATGATTTGGGGCTTAATACTGTGGGATCACTGTCACACAGTTTTTTATTGGACTTAATGAACAGACAAAGTACAATGATGGCAGTTTTTGGGAAAATACCCTCATGCATATGTGTTTCCATGGTTACATGTTTGCATTAGCATAAATATGTAATGGGTATACAAGGCCTTTATCAGGATCAATTACAGATCACAGACAGATTTCACGATCAGCAGATGGATTTATTTTTTGATTTAGCTGTTAACATCATACTAAAAAAAAAGCTAAAATCCTGTGAGTGGTTCATTTTCTTTCTCTCCACAAACGAACTGCACCAGAGTTTGTTTGGAAGTGGACCTAGACCCACCTTTTCGAACGGCCTCAGTTTGGTTGTTTGGTCCACACCAGGGTTCAATTGACAGCTTTCACATCAGCCTAAACAGACCATACTGATCCCGCAAACAGACATGAGTTCATTTTAACTAAACCAAATAGGTTAGGTGTGAAAGCACATTGAATGTTTTTTCTACAATCAAAACACAGACTTTGGGCAAGTGGTCAATTTCCACAGCTATTATTAGGGACCTCGGCTGAAGGGAAAACCCAAAGTTGACCCCCTAAACATGCTCAAAAACTCCCCAAAATTGGCACGAATGTCAGCACTGGCGGAAAATTTCATAAAATGAAAGAAAAAATCCCAAAAGTGCCAAAATGGGCAAGCGCCCACCTAAGCACACTGAAATGGCCGCTGCGGCCCGTAGGAATGTCGTAGAAAGATCAAACCAAAACTGGCTTGTTCGTCTAATCGAGACCTACAAATCATGACAACCCTGACCTAAATCCAACAGGAAGTGAGCTATTTTCCCTTTCAAAGTAAGATTTTGCCTCAAAAATGCTCTTTTTCAAAAAATATCTACTCCTAGACCTTTTATTGTATCGGTTTCAAACATGGACACATTATAGGCCAACTCCTGCTGAACATATCTTTTGTATAACTTTGTCATTACTTGAATGGTTTGGATTTTATGCCCTCTTCAAGCTGACATGCCACAAAACCTCCTGACGATCTTCACACCACCTAGACACACTAAAATGGCCACTGCGGCCCGTAGGAATGTCGTAGAAAGATCAAACCAAAACTGGCTTGTTCGTCTCATCTAGACCTACAAGTCACACCCTGACACCCCTGACCTAAATCCAACAGGAAATGAGCTAGTTCCTCTGAAAGTAACATGAGCAAATGTGGAGAAATTGTCAGCTGTGAGCTAGAGTGGAAAGGGGTCTAAAATCGTCTAAAACTTTTGTCTTTAACTGTCTACGTGAGCTGGAGGCCGAAACGGCGGGAGTCCAAGGTCCCGCCCAACGCTGTTTGCAGCTTTCATTGCACTTAAATTTGGCTTTGATTAACCATGATTACCAGCATCAGCAGCATCGCCCTGGATTTACCTCATTAGTGACTGTATTTTTGTAGAAAACATCTGACAATGTGACAAGTGGTATTAAGACCCAAAAGCAGCACAATGGAGACCAGAAACAATTCAGAATGGTATTTATTGTTACTACTCAGCCGATGCAGAACAGGGCTAGCAAACAGCACAAAATACAGTTCAACACTCCAGCGAAGTCTCTCCACAAAGTCCTTGGCAGCCTTGGCGAACTGGACCGAGAGGCAGGTGAGTGAGTTGTGGCATTAGTCCCACAAAAAACAGAGTTCAGTTCAATCACAGGCAACGGTACCGTGGAGGAGCAGACAGAGGACATAGTCAAGGAGGCAAGACATCCAGAACCAGGTAAGTACTCAGTCCAAGCAGATGTAGTGGGGGGTATTGACAGACGGTAGGTTGAGGCCAAGCAAAGTACTCACAGGACACACCGACACAATGGCGAGTGTGGCAACAAGGTGGAACACTCACACTGTAACTTCAATGTCGGATGGAAACAGAAATGGAGACAGTGATGATAATTTGAGACAGTTGATGAAAGTGTGGGGTTTTTCATAGCTTATTGGACACATTCTTCATGACATGAATCATAAATCAGCCTTTTGGCGCGAAAAAACAACCAGCTGTGGTGACAAAGCAGGACATATCAGTCAATAACCACAAACACGTGGCGGATTGTTCAATTTACTGGCATTCAGTCAGATGTGGTTCAAGATTTAGAATGTTTTGTTGTATCGCAGTCCAAAAGGTCACACTAATTAAAAGGTCTGAAGTGTGTGTGTTTTGTGTGTGTACTGTACTTGTGTGTGGTCTTAATTAATGCAGTGGCAGACAGCGGTTATTTTCATTGGTCCACTTTACTCTGACTGATCCTGCCTTCACCCTCTATGTGTGATTAAGACCAGATGAAAACTGCCTGAGAGGTTTCTCAGTAAAGAATATTGATGGGACTCCTGAGAGAGAGAGAGAGAGAGAGAGAGAGAGAGAGAGAGAGAGAGAGAGAGAGAGAGAGAGAGTGTGTGTGTGTTTGCCCATGACATGATTAGACGAACAAATCAATAAAGGTTAATTAGGGAATTTACATAGTCCACTCCCTTACGGGCATTTCTTCATTTCCTCCTAGTGTCTCTTTTCCAATTTCCTCCCCCTCCTTTTTTAATTTTTCCTCATCCTCCTTCTCCTACATTCCTGTCATTCACTCACCTCATTTCCCAACAATGGATTTACCTTTTTTTTGAAATCCCTTCTTCCCATTCCATTCTGATTGTGCAACGGTGTCAACAATTGGCCAAAATTTACATGTTTATGACAAAACAAGACCCTTCTGAGCCAGGGTTGCAGAATTGACGAGGGCAAATAGCAAACAGAACCAGCCAGGAATTATTATGACTTTGCTATATTCTTGGAAGTCACTGAAATGTAAACATAAATTGAATCAATGTTTTCTGCCATAAAGGTATTTTGCAAATGTTTTAATTACTGTGACATCTGCCCAAAGGATTCCAGCTCTGGTCAAAGTTATTCTTAGCACATGCACAGAGGCAGCTTTTTTTTTTTTTTACTGTGAATTGCGGACCTGCCTAGATCCCATTTTTCAATAAACAGTATTAGGATAAATTAAGTTTTATGAATCTGGTAATTAGTTGACTGAGAGATACCAAACTCCTGTCTAATGATGCACTAATTTGTTTATGATTCACTACTGAAGATTAGTTAGTAATAATAGTATTATCTGCGGTACTAATGCAATAAGAGGTGACTGAGTGCATGATGATGGTCGTCTGCAGAGGCTGCCTCTAAGGCTCAGGCTCAGATTCAGTAATTGAAGAGTATGCACTATATATAGGAGGAAATAACTCCCAGTGCCTTTTTGGTCACGTAACATGCGACACATATCCTCTTAAAATGGGTTGTAGGAAATCAAATGAATTAGTGCCCCATGAATGACATTACACCCCATCCAATATTTATGTGTGGTGGCCATGTGGGTGGTAAATGAGCTGAAAAATTGGGATTGGCGCCATGCCAATTACTCACATGAGTGGTTTTATTCAAGTGGGCCCAAGATAAGAAGCCCATTTATGGCCTATACCCACTTGGTGCCCAGGTAGCCGTAGCACAACCCATGTGGGGCCCACTTGGGTAAACCCACCCATGTGGGCAGCTGGCATGAAGTCATTACGAAACCCATAGATAATCCCATGTAGGCCCCATTTTTTGGTTAGGTGTAGGAAAAAAAAACATGTTTGGATTAGGATTAGAAGACAAGTAAAGTAACTGTGGTTAGGTTTAGGGGAAAAAAAACATCTGGACGATGTACATTAAAATGACACATAGTTCATATGGTTTCATGTTTCTTAACACCAGTCTCCAGGGAGAAAGTCCTGTGCTGGAAAGTCCTGTGTTTTGTAACCCAACCACCATCCCAACCTGCTTCCTTATGTGGACTGCTTCTGACTGGACTCCAGTCAGCACAATGGTCTTGTGATTGCAGCCTTCCCAATGGCGGGGGTTATATACAAATTATGGGTTGATTATTACTTAGGCTATATAAAAATTGTGGTGCATTATTTTTCATAGATTTATGTACAAACAGTGCATGAGAACAGCCTGTATGAGTTGTGTTTTTGAGGATCAGAGTTAGGGAGAGCAATATGGATCCTAACCCAGCTTTTAAATAAGGTCCGAACCTGTACCCTCCGAAATTCAAGATTCCGACATCCAATTTCACAATTCCAACTTCCAACACTGGGTGCGGTTACATGATGGCTTCTCATTCGGAATGAAATAAATCTGAATGAAATCATTCGAAATTAAAGTTTTTCCAGGTAGTTTACATGTGAAATGTTCATTCTGAATGAGGGTTTACATAGATCAATTTAATCGCCTTTATTCGGGTCTGCGCATAACAAGATGCTTGACGCCGCCGTTCTTAGTGCCTTTTTTGGACTTGTTTTGCTTATATTCTTAAAGCAGCAGTACAACAACAACCTTGTTCTGCTAATGGGAGGTAGAAGACTGTGCTGTGGCGAATGGAAACCAGTAAGTGCATCGAATCTGACTGCTCTATCTCAGCCCGTTGCCGCATACCAGTCACGTGTGCTATATACGTCATCGCACCAGAAGGGCAAGGAAACGAGCATGCACAGAAAGACCGGAATGAACTTAAAGAGGAATGAGTGTATACAAGTATGAGAAATTCTTTCATTCGGAATTAGAAACGGAATATTCCAGCCCCTTACATCGGAATGAATTTTCAATCACATTGGCCATTTTCATTCTGAATTAGATGTTTACAAGATCACTTTTAATAGGAATGAACTTTCATTCCGAAGGGAATTAAACTGTCCATGTAAACCCACTCATTGTGAGGTAGGTAAGGATTCAAACCCTACTTAGAGTTAGGGTAACATGTGGTTACCGTGGCAACAGCAACCAGCAGTTTATTACTTTAGGTCCAAACCAGCTGTTGATGACAGTCAGCAATTAGCAACCAGACATTTTCCTCAGGACCTGGTGGAGACTAAATATAGAGCTAAAAGAGAGTGAATCAAAGATTTACATTCATTCATCACTGGGCCAGAAACACAATGTGTAAAAGAGTGACTGTTTGCAAACAAGTTGGCTTAATTTAAAAAGTTATATGTTGTGTGAATCACTTGATTCTGCAACCCAGCAGTGGCAAAACAAATCTGGTATTGCAGGTTTAAGGATTTAAATTTTTATTAAATTAAAGGCAGGCAGTGCAACACTAAAGTGCTCTTGGGATATCTGTGTGTATATGTGTTGTCGTTACTACTGTTTTTGTGATGGTATGTCTTTTATATGTTGTCTGCTGTGTCCTTTCTGACTCGTATCTTTTTTGTTACTTGTCACTGTGCATGGGCGACCAAACTAGTTCCCGCTGTCTGGTCTGGTCTTTTCTTACTCTGACTTATACAGAGTGCGCAGATAGCTGCCTAACAGTGTGACAAAAATATATCTGCTGCATGTCATGGTCATGTATATACATTTAATTATTTTTCCACATTAGTAATTTATGGATTTATGGGTAAGATTGCTGTTGCTTGATCATTGTCACGTAACTGACCTTGCGTTTCATATGGACATAAGATGAGCATCAAAAAGAACAAAGAGGGCTGTAGATCATGTACAGAGGAAAGATCAGAGAAATTAAAACACAAGTGGTGGGTCAACCATAAAGCTGAAGCTCATCAGTTGTATTTGAAGTTAGCGCTGAAGGGAATATTTCATTACACGTATCCCTCTTCAAAGCCATTTGTGCCTCTTCTCAACTTGAATTTTCTTAATGAATAATAATGACATTTCTAATGAATAAGACCAACGTCCCACACATCTTCAGAAACTGATTACCAATCCAAGCAATACTAGATCTTGAATTAGCTTTTGCATTCTTTACATTCAAACCATTCTTATGCATATCAATAAACTTCATATGTAAGAATGTCTTATATAAGCATCGCCACAAAGTTCTGTGAAAGATTGTCTCAGAAAAAGAAGTAGGTTTTTGGAATTTCCTACCAAAAGTACCACCAAATATCTACAATTGGGTGTGTTTTACAAAGACTTCATGAATGTGAACCAGACTGGGTGATACAGCGAGTACGTCTGCACTCCTACTTTTTTAGCAAATTCAAAAGCGGGCCCAGACAATGCTACTATAGCTGCATTTCGCCAGAGACTAAATTAATGTTTCAAAAGGCAGTTCAAGGTTGAGTATCTTTTTATTGTATCCCTTTACTTGTGTCTCTCTCTCGCAGTTTGTTCACTATACAGGTTACGTGTCTCGCTCAAGGACACTGTGTGGACGTTTTCTGTTTAGTACAAAATCTAAAAAACATATCTCTCTACTGCATTCTGCATCTCAAACCATCCATCTTAGTAAATATGTTTTTCAGGAGGGAAACAACATAATCTAGATTCCCATTGGAAATTGTCCCAGGATCATGCAAAGGGCAGTACATGGGACCAAATGAGGATTATCAATGAGATGTTTTTA
The DNA here is from genome assembly GCF_006386435.1 of Epinephelus moara. Lineage (NCBI taxonomy): Eukaryota > Metazoa > Chordata > Actinopteri > Perciformes > Serranidae > Epinephelus > Epinephelus moara. The sequence continues at coordinate 27,937,831 of NC_065518.1, read as the reverse complement.
GGTGCTATGGGTATCCAATGTTGGGCTGACTCTCACAGTGATAACATACTGAGTTTTGTCTGACTTGTGCCAATAAGACTCTATAGGCCATCCAGTCTATGCTAAATATAGACACAGCTGCAGCAAACATATCTATTTTGCTGCTGATGACCTGCTGCCGCATCCCGAAAAAGTTCTGTCTTGCATCAGCTATCAGAAGGGACAGAGAATGTCCAGATAACATGGTAAATATAGTGATGAGATCCTGTTTCTCTCTCTCTGCTGTCATTCTGTGCTGTATATGCACTACTTTTCCCAGAGGTCACTTCTCAATAAGTTTAGCCTGCACTCTGATGTCTTCCTGTTGATGACACTTGATCTCAGAGTTGTGGTGCTACCAAACAATGGGTGTCCAATTGTTGGCTCATCAAACGCCACCCCCCTTAGTTACTGTTGCTACATCTGTCCAGCTTCCAGAAGAAAAAATAAAAAGCAGCCATCTCTTTCTAGCCGACAACCGTGGGCGACTGTCACCAGCTTTATTAGCTGCAGCTTTCTAATACATAACTTTGTGGCTAAGTTGAAAATGCTCTTGCCAGCAGACTTATTGTGTTTGTTTTAAAAATGAAAATCTTGTAAAAGGGCCAATATTGATGTTCTGATATTGTGTTTGTCTTGTTTTGTTGTTATTTATCCCCCTTATGTGTCAAGAAAACACATAAATCTTCATTATATATATATATATATATATATATATATGTATAAATGTTTTAAAGTCGTGCAGTCCTGCATTACTCTACCTTTGAATGAGCACAGATCCATAACACACATTTACAGAGCAATCTTTAACATAATCTTTTTTCACATGAAAAACATTTTTTAGTAACTGCTTCAAAAGCCTTTTTACTACATATAATATATCATAATTTCCTCTCTGATATCCAGGTTGCACCTGAAAAGGAGCAGAAATTCGCGTCCACTGGGGTGTCATGTTTCTATCACTGTCGATTGGTGCTGATAAAGCAGAAATCCAAAAGTTCATAACCTTTCCTTCTAAAGACAGAAGCCAGATGTTAGTGGAAAAAAGTTCTAGCATAACCCTTACATGGTGTGGATAGAAAACCATATCATACAGGCAATACAGTGGCTTGATTTATGCTTTAATGTTCATAGTTTCAAAGAGCATGTTTCACTTTTATAAAAGACAAGAACTGAGGATTAAGACCTAGGGTGCTTTCACACCTGCCCTGTTTGGTTTGGTTCAATCAAACTCAAGTTCGCCTGCCCCCAAAGTGCTGTTGGTTTTGGCAGGTGTGAACACAGCAATCACACTTGGGTGCACACCAGAATAATCGTACCGAAACCCTCTTGAAGAGGTGGTCTTGGTGCGGTTACAAACAAACTCTGGCGCGGTTTGTTTGTGGTGAGAACATGTTCCGACCTCAATCTGAACCAACTGCAGTCACATGACACATTGTTTGGGTTAAACATGAGCATGTTACAGTCCTGGAGGATTATTAATGTGCACCTCCTCCTGTACTGCCTTAATATGCACATTCAGCACATCCAATGCATCAAAACATTGTTTTCTAGTTGGAGCCGCGCCTCGTTTTCAAACTGTATGGTTTGACTATAATGAACAATGCAAGCAATATAGTACATGATGACCAGCACTAAAATCACCCTGCGTAGATGTCCCTCCATTGTGACATTAGAAAGTGTTGCATTTATTTTGTAAGTGTACTCTTCTTCAACGTTTTGTTTACTTCCTGGATTTTTCCTGCATGGAAATTCTGACCTATCAAGAGCAGCTTTCTCGCACAAGGCATTTTATCTGGTCCGCTTGTAAATGCTGCCGTGAGAACACGAACCAACTCTAGGCAATTATGTAACTTTATAACAAAACAAGTCCTTGATTCAGACCAAAGCAGGCGAACTCTAGGTCTGACAGCACATGAAGTGATGAGATTGGTAAAGTAACACTGTCATTACTCTAAATTCTGATGTGCTAGCAACTTGGCTGCCACAGGGTGTGTTCCAGTCCTGAAGAGGTATTTTTAGCATAACCCCTGCCCCCATTAAATAATGTTATTAGTTTATGATAAGCCCCTTGACCTTGGAAATAGCCATGGTAGTATCACTAAAAAAGCAAAACAGCAATGCCAAAACACTCCTCCCCCATGGTTCAAAGCCAGGCACAATGAGATGAATGAGCAGAAGAGAGCACATAGCCTACACCAAGAATCCTTAACTAGCTTTATTTGGGGGCCACTTTTGCAAAATGATAGAAGACCACAGGGGCAGTTCATTAACAAACATTAATAATAACAATCAGAATAACAAATGATCTCCCTGTTTTCAACCTTTCGACACTTGCTATCCTCACTCATTTTTGGCAAGAGGCAAATCCAGTCAAAGCAGCCCCATGTGGGTCAGATGTATGCAGGGGCATTTCTAGGATTTTGGGACATTCAGGGCTTAGACCAGACCTCTGTCAGGGGATCTTTTTGACAACTTTTTAAGCTTTTTTACAGACTCCGGCACCTTTACATTCAAAGTAGAAAAAAAAATCCCATTGTGAATCAGGTCATTTTCATTGTGAATTACAAAATGGTCGGTGGACAACCTGGCACCCTACCACGGGCTAGATTTGGCCCACAGGCTGTTAGTTAAGCAACACTGGCCTACACCAATTATCACAAGGACTGTCTAATTTTCCTTCAAACTGAGTAATAGTAAAAATGATACAATTATGTGAGCTCCACATTGTAGCCAGTCAGTCGATCCGTACAGTGGAAGCACGAAAGTCACATGTCCTGCAGAAAGGCCAATTAAACACAACATACAAGATCAATAAAATCAATGTGTGTCCAGTTTTAGAGAATTCTAACATGCACCGAAAGACTTTTTGAGCCACCCTCAATCTTCTCTAATTGCATCTTTCCAGAAATGAAAGTATAGATTTTTAACAGCTCAAACAAAGACAAAATTAAGACAATTTTAGAGAGAAAGATACACAAAGAGAAAGAGGGACATAGCCATGACTTTGATTGTAACACAGTATCTACACGTGTGTTGCACTTTGGTTCAGGCCACCATTTCAACATCTATCCAAAATCTAAATATTTGCTGGGTGCCTTTAGAGGGCATGGGAAAGATCTCAACTATTGATTAAACTGTCAGAAAATCACAGCAATAACAAGACACTGTCACGTTTGGGTTGGATTTGACATTGATCAAAACTCCCACCTGTCCCTCTCTTTGATCTCGGTCCAACAGGGCTGACCTCAGGTTTACACCTACGTCATCACAGCAGTGTGACAAAGACAGAAACTAACACTCAAACTGGCACAGACTGGTTATTTGGAACATTTGTGGAGCATTACATGACAGACTTCAAATATGGTAGTTTGAGTTGCTCTCTCGAGGGAACGAGACAGAGAAAGACATTTTGTCAGAGTTCTTTGTAAGTATTTCTTTGTATCTGTCAGAGGTAGTAGTTTACAAAATGAACACAGCCTGACCTCCCTGTTCTGTTTGTGTCAGCCAGGTCCTAGCTGCTGGATCAATATAACTGTCAATGATTTCTCAGTTTTTAAAGTCAGTACTGTCTCTGGGGTTAACCCAAAGTCTAGTGTGCTTGGACCATGGTTGTCTCTTTCCCATGTGGGTTGTCAGTTCATGCCGTTTATTCTTACCAAAGTTTCTTTCTAATATGGTTAAAGTCTATATTTGATTAACTTTCTGTCCAAGCTTTTAGCTGTGCTTTCAGAACCAGCCAGTACATCTGGTATGTCTCTTCAGTTCTTTGAGATTCAAGGCATTGGAGTGAAAAGACTCCAATGGATTTGATAGATTAATGGACTCTGATGATTCACCTCTGAGCTTTGATAAGTGGAGATCATATGAAGTGCTGGTTGCTTTGTCAGCCTCCTAGTCACAGATGATTTTCAAACTTTTTAAAATTTCTTTCTGGTTAACTGATGATGTGGTTCATTATCATTTAATACAAAGTGACAGGACTGACATTCTTTTCTATCCTGGTCATAATCTGGACTTTTTTCTGGTGATGTGATTACACCAGCCCAGCTTTTTCTTACTTGCTGCAAAGCCTTGACAGAATGCTCTGTGGTGGTGAGGACCAATCCTAAAATTGTGTATATTTATACATTACTGTACTTACTATTGTTAATTCATTGGAATTGCTTTTGACAAGGTGACATTTTTGTCCGATTAGTCAAATTTACTCAGAAATTTAGTTTTTGTAATAAGCTAAAAGGCAAGTCAATTCAAAATCACCAAGTCACGTCAAGTTCTGCATTAAGACCAAGTCCTAAGTCAATATCAACAAGTTTCAAGTAAAAACAAACAACTCAAAACCAACAATACCTGCTAAAGTTCCAAGTCAAGACCATTATATCTCGAGTCAAGTTCCCTGTCAGTTCCAGTAAGTCTCAAGTCAGATGAAGTTCCAACTAAAAACAACCAACAACACCAACACATTTTCAGTCCCAAATCATCCAATATACATACAATACATCCTCAGTGGCCCTACATGTGAAAATATGATGCTCCAGTTACTCCTCCAGGGTCAATTTTTAATGCTTACGGACAGAGTGTGAACTTACACTTGTTATATGCATTGTGTCTTTTCAAAATAAACTTAAATTTTCAAAGGACATGTACAGTTTCCACTCATTAAATCCATACAGTCTCTTTTCAAAATAAAATGATAATGTTGGCAAAGAACTTCATTTTTATGTTTACCTCCTAAGGTTTACTCAATAAAAACATGGTTAGGTTTAAAAAACAAAAACATCATGGTCTAGTTTAAAATAAGTATGTTTGTTATTAGAATACTGTAATGTCATGTGACATACATCACTAGCTTAGTATGGTACACACACTAGCACATTATGTTGTTACTAAAATAACTCGATTGACTTTTGTTTCACAAGGGAGATGCACAGCAGTCTCCTGGGTGAAAGTCTGTTTGGAAGTTTGTTTGACCAATCCACTGCCCCTCCCACCGGCCCTATGCAGAGTTCCTTACTCTTTATACTCCGGTAGTTGTTGAGAGTGTCAAATAAAGGTGACTAAGTATGTCAGGTCCTGACGTGATCAAGTCCAACAAGTCCCATATCAAGTCCCAGGTCAAGTCTGACAAGTTCCCAGTGAAAACCAATAAGTCTTAAGTCATAAACCAAAAGTTCCAAGTCAACACCCACAGGTCTAAAGTCAAGTTGAAGCACTAAACTTTATTCTTTTAGTCATAATATAGCCTTCACAATATTTACAAATCAAAAAACTAATTTTCAAGTTTTGGGGTGATACCGAAAAGGTGATGGATCATAACATTGACGAAGAGCTATTAACTATCCACAATGACAACTCTCAATCTATCAGTTTTCACTCATGACAACTGAGCTATCCCACATAGTTCTGTCATATTGTGGGACTAGAAAGTAGACCTTGAGTTGTTGTTTGTTTGTTTTTGTGAAACTGCAGTTTCAAAAGTCTAGAATGAACTTGTGCTCAACACTAAACCTCTTGACAGTCTAGCAGGTTTGTGCTAATGTACCACAGTTTGCTTAGTCACTTCCCCCCTTTGCCATTGCTGCTACAGAGGATCGTAACTGCAAAGAACTTACACTGATACTATTTGGTAATTGGGATAGCGATCAATAGCTACCAAGCAAAATAAAAGCGTTGTCCTCTTCCTGTGTTGGTTGGGCAGTGGTTGACACACTTTCTTTGTGTCATAAATTGAGCCTTTGTTTTTCCGGTACATCATACCTGTTGGCAGACACAGTTGCACAGTAAAAGCGAGGCTTATAGGGAACCAATCTAAACACAGATTGTGTCATTATTCTATTGCTGTTGCATTGTGCAGTCCACATTCACTTCATACTGATGAGTTAGAGCAAAACACTTATGTATTTCCACTTCAACATTTGCACTGCTTGCAAATGAACCTAATCAAGTTGAATGAGCCAATCAGAGCAATATCATCTAACTCAGCCATATTAAAAACATGAAACAATAAAGGTGAACATGATTAGAATCCATTAGGACAAAAAGATCTTTTCTGTGAAGTCAATATGAGAACATAAGAACACAGCAGGAAGACACAAGCTAAAAAGAGAAAGAACAGTTTGTATTAATGAGTGCTTCCTACAGCGGTTTGTCTTGACGCTGTGCCCTTAGTCTACGATGCCACATTGATGTAATGCTCTGCTGAGAATGAATTGAAATAAAGAACAGAATAAAAGCAGATTACAAGAACACCCACAGGCAGAACATGACTATAATTTCACACAGAATGCCACTCTGTTATTAAAATTAAGTCTAACAGGCCTTAAAAGCTCCAGCAATCCTTCTGTTATTCTTCTATTCACTGTCAATAAAGTACATTGTGGTTGTGCTTATTGATCTTTAATGGATTTTTAGTTTTGGATCATAAAAGTGCTCCATCAGGGCGATGGCATATGCTTATTATTCAGCTAAGTGATACTTCAATGCACTAGGCCTTTGACCATGTAGGCCATCAAAACATGCGTGTGCTGACGCATTCAGCTCACAGTCCGATCACGGCAGTAACACAGTAGCATGCCATCCCAGTGTGATTCACATTCTCAGAAATGTTTCTGCAGAGCCTCGGAGGTTTGTGCCAGAAACATATTTCAGTGGTCATGATATCATTATATGTTGTCTGGGTGAGTGGAGATTTCTTATGTAAGATCACAACTTGTTTACGGTGTGCGGAGACAGGAATGTTTAAAGTTTTATTCAGGCGGCTGGCTCGCTGCCGACCCATATTTGCACAGAATAGGACTTTTGTCATAAATAATTCTAGCTCATAATTTGTATCTAACTGTTTTCTCACCACATGCTGCCACTATTACACCAATGTGATCTCATGCCCACTCGTCATATTTTGACACTTGGGTAGAGCAAAATAACTTGGTTGGCTTTTAATTAAACACAGGGCACAAATACCAGTCTCATGTGCTTGTTGGACCCATCCACCTCCCCTAAGCAGACATTCTCCCTCCTTATATTGCATGCGATGCTCTGACCGTCTAATGATGATGCAGCATAGATAACATTGAGGTAGGCTGAAAACCTGGTGCGCCTCATGAAGCATTTTTACACCAGGTATTAGCATGCGCCTTGAGTGATCCAATCATAAGTGGACAGTGCTAAATACAAATGGAAATGACCATCAAGATACAATCCGATCACTCACACCACTTGCTTTTGTGGTCTAGGTTCCATTTCACCACATATGTTTTGTAGTGTAAATGCTAATGCATCCTAATCATTGATGTATAAAAAAAAAAATCTAAATACAGTGTTGGAGGCTGGCCCTCTTTATTCCCCAAGAAAGTTGCTCAGTGGCATATGAAGCCAAAAAACCTGATTCCTGTGTTATTAAATTACCCAGATCTTAAGTATCAAGCAAGCACACTGGAGATTTTTGGTGGCCGAGTGGTTAACTTCCACGGTCCAAGTGACTAACTTCTGGTTAGTACTCTGCTCATGATGTAACCATGTGGCCATTCTGGTCTTGCGAAATGTTACAGAACAGAGAGGATTAAACCCTGATAGTGAGTCATTTCAGTATTTCACTATCCACTGATTCACAGACATCTCTTTGACAACTTGAGTTTATAGGAAAAAGTCCTTTTGGGCCCATGTCATCAGACCCACACTGGGGCAGTGACTTGCAGCGTCAAAAACCAATGAAAAAAGCATCCTTTAAAGGGGAATTTCGGTTTATTTCAACCTGTCTCCTATCGTCCTAAATTTGTTTCAAGTGACTAGTGACATAAAAATAATAGTTAGCATGTTAGCCATTAGCCTAGATACAGCCGTAGCGTCAGACCTGTTAAAACGTAAGTGAACGGACATCCTTTCAAGTGCAAAGTTAGTCCACTAAACAAGCTTTTTTCCACAAAGACCGCCTCATATCGTTAGGATAAATGTCAGAGAACATATAGAAAACGACATGTAAACGTGTTTTCTTACCTTATTGGTGTGCTGCCATGTTTGTTTACCATCTAGCTCTGCTTTCCAAAGTGTGGCCAAAATATCGCGAGAACAATCAGCGATATCATACCGTGCCTGAAATCTCACGAGAACAAGCAGCAACAGCTGGAAGGCAGAACCGGACAGTAGCCTGAAAAGTCCATTCATTTATTTTATGAAAGATTTATAGAATAATGGCTGACTTTTTGCCAGACTTCGACTTTGTGGAGGAG
>NC_065518.1:27834939-27929486 GCF_006386435.1 Epinephelus moara | reverse complement strand
TAAGACAACACGTTTACATGTCGTTTTCTATATGTTCTCTGACATTTATCCTAACGATATGAGGCGGTCTTTGTCGAAAAAAAGCTTGTTTAGTGGACTAACTTTGCACTTGAAGGGATGCCCGTTCACTTACGTTTTAACAGGTCTGACGCTACGGCTGTATCTAGGCTAACGGCTAACATGCTAACTATTATTTCTCTGTCACTAGTCACTTGAAACAAATTTAGGACGATAGGAGACGGGTTGAAATAAACCGAAACTTCCCTTTAATGTTGCCATGATACGTGGCCAGTTGCCCTTATAGTTCAATCGTGCCCGGCGGCATCTGGGAGAAATGCGACGGGACAAGGACGAAAGTTAAGGTGGCAAAAGTCCGAGTGGGGCGGGCAAGAGGGCTGGTGGATGGGTCCAACAAACACTGACTTTCACCTGAGAGAGAACGGTGTTCCTGTTGCATAAGATTCTAAAGCCAAAGCCTTTTTTTTCCTCCCTAAACCTAACCATGTATTTTTGTTGCCTAAATCCAAGTGTGTTTGTTGTTGAAGGGAAAAAAAAGTCAAGTCACTACCGACGTAGTGTGTTTATTTTGAAAAAGACTGTATATAAACATTAAATTTCCTCTGAAAACAGAGGTTTACCTTGGAAGAGGAGAACTTGACATGAAGTCCTCGAACATCAACAACCAACGCACCCAGGGTACCTTGCACATCGTATGTGGATGTGGAAAGTCCATGACCAAAACATCAATATGTGACGAGGTTGGAGTGAGAATGTGTTGTTTGGTCACTATGTTGAATTGGCTTCAAAGCCCGTTGCTGTTCCTGGGGACTTGGTCCTGATGCATCCCCGACCAGGACTACGTCATCATTGCAGGATGTGGTGGTCATTTTGGTGACAGTGTGCTAACGCTCCGTAACTCACCCATTTTGTGGTGGATTGGATGAAATGTTGCTTGACCATACATCATTTTGCCCTATGGAAGGAGATGGCTGAATTTTGTAGACAATGACAACTCCAGCTATATCATCAAAACCTCTAATGTGACTAGCGAGCATGACAGCAAGCAGCTAGCGAGAGTGTGGGCATGATAATTGTGCACAGGACTCTTTGACCTTCTAGCGTAAGTAACGTAGGCACTAATGGAATCTGAAAACAAGTGGTCACCTGGAGACTCATAATAGACACAGATGTGAACGGCAATGTGTCTTGGCAATTGTGTTTGGATGACCAAAACGCATGTTGATACCAAGTGTAAACAAGCTCACGCAGATGCTAAACGGTGCATTGTGCGTTCCTATCTGAAACCGAGGGCCACTGTCCACGCAGCGTGTTTTGACACCCTGGCAGTGAGACCAGGCTGATTACACACATACAAGATAATAATTTTTATACAGATAACACTCTATTGTATATATCCCTTTGAATGTTTTGTCCATTTGCTTAACTGAATTTATTGCAGATTTGTTTGTTTTTTATTGTATTATTATCGTAAAACAGTGAAAGGAGGCTCCTGCTTCCAAATGCCATGGTCATACCCTACGCTCTGGTGCGACTGCTGCACTTCTCTGCCTGCAAGTGATTGACTGCCCCGTCTCTTGGAGGTCCCTGTGGTTGCTGATCTTGATCAAGGCTCTTCTCTGTTCTGGGTCAATAAACTCCCCACTGAAAACAAGACAGCAGAGTTACTTTCCATCACCCGCCACAGGCTGAAAAACAACATTATCAGACCATACTTTTTGAGACACAACAACACACCATGCTAGAGAGACGAGTACTGTCTGAGAAACAGTACCAAAAAAATCCAATGAAAGTCTAAAAGACTTTACTAAATACATTTTGTCATAGATCTCAGATTGAAAGGTTACTTCTTATTTACTTAAAAACTTGCTATTACGGTCAAAAACAGGCATTTTTTTCAGTGTTTTTGCTGATTAAATTAACACAGAGTGGCAAGTTTAAATTATAAGAATGACATTAAATAAAAGTGTGTATTCCTGAGCAATTTAAAAGATACTGAAGAGTTAATCTGGCAGGCATATGCATGGAAACACATTTTTGCTGAGGGGCGCTGCACATAATAAATGTGTGCACATGATGGTATATGTGCATGTGCTTACAAGAGACGTACTTAGATCAGTGTTTCCATCTGCCGTTAGTCCAAAAAATGGGCCTTTCCTCGCCACACAGACAATTTCTCTCTGGACTGCACATGCCAAAATTTCTAATATTTCATTTTGAATGGTGTCAGACATCCAGTTGTCTCCTCACTAAAGCCACTCAAATGCCCTGAGCATATCATGCACTGCTTGTCACTGCTCAGTCATTAACTGCCATAATACTCCAGCCCGACGGCTACACCCCAGCAGAGGAAGTCCCTCGCACCCAAGGATTTTTATGGATCTAAAATGTAGCTCTCAGCCTGTTCAGCCTGGCTGTGCCATTTCTTAGCTCCCGCTACACCAAATTTCTTCACAAGTTTAGCTGACACTCTTGCACTTTGACTTGACGTGATGGAGGATCGGAGGAATTAATTTAAGTTGCACATTAAAAATCTTTATTTTTTTTCATATATTTTATGACAGGCACCTTGTCATGTGCTCTTCAAATTTTAAAGGCACAGTGTGTAGAATTTAGGATGATTTAGTGGCATCTAGCAGTGAGGATTGCAACCAGCTGAAACTTGTCACTATTAGAATTCCTTTAGTGTTCATTATTCAGGAGGTTTTTACCTGCATCTGAATTATCCACAGAGGTCTCTTCCTTTCCAAAACAAATGGTCCACGTGATTAAAATGGGTAAAACACTGAAAAATGCAGTTTCACGTTACAAATTAGTGTTTCTCCAACACTGTTTGGCATGTCTGAGGTGGGCCATTAGCCTAAAAGATGCAAACATGAGCTCACCTTTTATTTCTGATAACTTAAGATCCAGAGGTTCAGAGGGTTTTTACTGGGAGCCGAATTATCTACAGATATCTACGGTTATCTTACTCTCCAAAACAAACAATTTAACCGGTAAAAACACTGAATGAAGCAGTAACATGTTTAAAACAATGGCATTTTTCAGATGCTGCTCATCATGGAGGGGCTGCTTACTACGGTGGCCAAAGCAAAAAACAAACAAAAAAAAGCACCCACCTTCCAGTTCCCATGCTTGCACGTCATTCTACAAATGGGGTGCCTAAAAAAAAACCCCAAAAAACTCTGCCCCCTTACGTTAAATAAATCTACTTATGGGATTACAGATTCCTGCCTAAGGATCCTAGACTGAGTGCAGGTTGATTAGAAGAGAGTTGATTAACAGTGAGATCAAGGGCAAGCCATTAAGCACTATAAAGGCAATAAGTATGATCTTTAAATCAATTCTAAGGACCTTTAAAGGAGCGTAAATGTTCTTTTTCCTTTAGATTTGGTTAAGAGTCACACAGTTACAATTTAGAGTCTACAGTTACATTCTGAATTCTGTTAAAAGGCCATTACAGCAGTCCAATCATGAGTAAATGTGAGCTTGTATAACTGGTATAACTGGCAGGAATGTTCCTGAGATGGTAGAGGCAAGATTTGATGGTCTTCAAGTCATCAAGGTTTTCTGACTGAACACTGAACATATTTGAACAGTGAGATGTAAAGACTGGAATTGTATAGGAACAGATGTGTGAGCTCAATAATAAGAATTTTGGCTTTGTCTGAAGCTTTAGCTGAGGAATATTTTCAGACCAAAACATACTCAAACTGTTTCTTAAAGGCATACTGATTTTTCAGCCAGCTTTGTATCATAATAATGTGGTATATGTGTGTGTGTATAAATGAACTATGGTAAACTTCCCACCATTTCCCCAGCACCCAGATTTCCTTGCTTATTTCTTAGCAATTTTCGCTGGCTTCAGGGCTGTTGCTCCAACTACAGATTGTACTTCCACATTTTAGTCTGCTAACACAGAGTACAGAAGTGGATTGAGAGAGACAAAACTCCAATCAAATTGTAAAACTAGGCAGTGCTAATCAAATATAAACCAAGATTCTGTTCCTGCATTGCTTATTTCTCACCTCAGATTTCTTCAGAAACAGATTTCAGTGCACTGTTTTGCTGTAATACGAGAATTTGTGAACAGGGAGTGGGCGTCATACTGTTTCCCGTATTGTAAAAAGCGAAGGCTGAAAATACTGCCATCAAATGGTAAAATTAAGCAGTGCTCTAACAGTAATTTGAGATCATTTGTTAGCTGCCAGCCGCCATATTGTTTCCTGAAGAAAGAAAAAAAAGCACAAGCTCGTGTTACGTCAGCTACTAGCAGGAGCCTTTATTGGTCCAGTGCAGCACAGTGCATTCTGGTAGTTGTAGGTTTGCAGTTGTAGGTACCTCTTGATAAAAGCAAATGCCACAGCCCTTTCCTCTGTTTTCTGTTTTAAATGTATCTCTCTACTGCATAGACAACCTAGTCTTATAAAAAGACAAGCTTTCCAATAATGAAATACTTCTTTAAGGAGGGGAGGTTCGTCAGATTTAAGTGTTATATATGTCAGTGTATCATCTGCAAAAAGGTGGAATGGAATAATGCGAGTGAATGATGAGGAAAAGAAGGGGCATATTAAATGAGAACAATGTTGGTCCCAAAATGGACCTCTGTGGCACTCTAAAGCTTACCAAGGAGGGGGTTGAAACAAAATTGAAATTGAAAAACATTTTTGGTTCAACAAATAAGAGTTAAACTTCCTTTGCCCACTCAGTTATCTATCGACTTATGACTTATGTGGTCAGCACTAATATGAGGGGTCTGTAAGTCCAGGTTGTGTTCAAGTTTTATTCCCCTAGGCAATCACATAATGTGACAAGAAATCCGATTAAGAAACACCTCAGATGGATTACTGGGCCTTTAACGGGCCTAAGGGTATTTTTATTTACAGCTGCACATACTGAGGCTGCAGTAACATTTCAGTATAATACAGCACAATTATGAAAACAATTTAAATCAGAACATCAGAATAGATCTGCATCAATAAAATAGTACATGCATTTCAGGTTTCCTTTAATATTTTGTTCAGTGTTGTAGAGTATTTAAGATATTTTCTGTGAAAAGGAGTGTCAGTTTGGATCCGGTCTGGGGGGAAACTTCGGACAGGAGTCAGACAGCCTTGCCTCAGAAGTTCAGGTGCACTTGTAAAACCAACAGGACCACCTAAGAGTTCTGTCTTTAGAGGCACAAAATGACTACCAAGACACAAAATGTTCAACAAAGAAACATAAAAACACAACAAGATGCAAACAACTACAAGGAGATGTTAAAATGGCAATGAAGAGACATAAAGCAACTACAAAGAAATGCAAAGTGGCTTCAAAGGGATGACTGCAAATGACATAACTGTGTCTTTTACATGTCTGTACCTTGGGGCCCCTTCTTTCATAACCTCTCCATGGGCCTGGCCTGTCTTGACCTTGTGTACATTATGTGAGGCAAAATATGGCCGGCAGGAAGTGGGTTTTTCTAGTACTGACACCCCTTGAAAGCAGGCTCTTTTTTCCTCCAAGCCAAGGCGCATAAAACCTCTCTTCTTCTTCTTTTGTGGTTTTGTGTTGTCAGAGTGGATTGTAAGGACCAGGAATCAGCTTAAAGAATGATCAAGAAGAAATTTTCAAAAGCTCAAGGTCCTTTGACCTTGGGGAGGTCATTCGTCTATGCTGCGTGATCCAGTTGATGTGCAGCACCTTCGCTCTTGTTCTCGGCGCTATGAGCGTCCACATCACTTGTGTGTATGTGCCGCAGTACTGCGCTGTCACCAGCAGTCAAGTTGATAAACAGTGCACAAATCATGTCACAACGAATGCTTACTTTCTCCCTGAAAGAGTTTCCCCGACAAGCGCAGCATCAAGGGTCTGGGTTTTGCAGCAGCATTGAATCAGTCACACTTTGGAGATGTGTTTGTGTGCTCAGCGTGCCAGGAGCCATGAATTGTATGTGAAGCTGGCTGATAAGAAGGCAAAAGAATAGGTCATGACAGGAAAACAGTCAAGAGGCATTGGGCTGCGGAGAGAAAAATAAGAAGCATATATGGCTTGACACTTTTCTGTGGCTGCTTCACTCTTTCCAGTAACACCTTGTCTGCACAGCAAAAACAACACGTCAGTAGCCCAACATCAGCAGCTGTAATCCTCTGTTAGTCTGTCCTGCATCTGTTTAAATGACTTGACAGACCTCACAGTTCACAGTCATAGACATAAGCACCTAAATGTGAAGAAAAGTTCAATCCATGTTGTTTGTAGCTGTGTGGATTAGACAGCTGGACTCTACTTTGTCCTTGAGGAGTAATAAAGGGAAGACTGTAAGAAAGTTTCTGATCCTTAAGCCTTATCTTAAATGGACTTTTACCCTTTAAACTAGGCTTCATATTGACTAAGACATATGTCAGAGTTGAAGGCCAAGTGGAGAGTTGTTGACTGACGACGTAGAAGGCTATGTGTGTGTTTGTGTTGAGCAGAAACCAAAGAGAGAGCTTAAGACTCATCATAGTATGAATCGGCTATTTAGAGGTACAGTGTACTACACTTCAATAAATTTCTTTCAGCAGGATACTCTGTGGGCGGTGGTATTCAGCAGTACAATCAATTTTATAAATGGACATTTTATTGAATGAGTACAGCCTTGCTGACAACACATATAGCGAAACGCCTAATTAACTTCATGTGAGAGCTGTGAAGCAGTTTCAGGCATTGCAAAATGAGTTTTAAAATATGAAATAAACTCTACTAATGTATGAGATCAATGATGAAAATGATCGTGTTGTTGGTGTTTCTATAAATCCAGATATGAATTCCCCTGTCTGTTTTACTGAGGGGGATGTGGTGATTTTTTCCATTTGAATCCCAACCATGATCTGAAAAGGCTTCCTCCTAATCACAAGGCTATAGAAGTGCCCACTAAAGCCATTGGCCACTAAAGCTATGGAGAGACTAGGGTGACCTTATTTTCAAACCTCCAAACTGGAACCCATAAGTGTCCCACACATTCTTGCCAGTGACTTTGTAAATAATGGACGTAGCTTTAGTGACCTCAACCACTGGTCTGTGGTCTGCTGTTCTGAAACCTT
This sequence comes from Epinephelus moara, assembly GCF_006386435.1. Lineage (NCBI taxonomy): Eukaryota > Metazoa > Chordata > Actinopteri > Perciformes > Serranidae > Epinephelus > Epinephelus moara. Next base: position 27,922,404 of record NC_065518.1, on the reverse strand, counting down.
GAATCTGGCATTTCAGTTGTTGCCATCTTGGTTTTTGGAGCTGGAAGGGACCATATTTATGTTGTGTATACACCAAATACGATGCGAGTTGCGTTACACACACCTTTGAACGCTAGAATATTTTGTGTTGACTCGCCTCGTACATGTGAATAACTCCCGTCATCCAGGCGTAGAAACATGTGCATGTGAGTGCCCAAAGGATGCAAATTTTCTCAAGGGGCTTCCTCCAACCACCATCTTTCAGTCTGTCAGTCTGAGCTCCTTTTTTTATTCCTGTTTCTATAAAAGTGGGACAGGGTGTCATAGAGCTTGGGGTAGCCACAGACTGACAAGTTCAGCTTCTCCTCCATTCCTCGGATGAATGAACTTCCGCCGGTATGTCCTCGGTGTCATAGGTCCCCAGAGGATCTTAACGCTAATTGGCTATCATGGCCCAAATTGGTTGCTAAAGTTCAGATCTTTAACTCTCGCGAATACGCGTTTGAAGCGAAATCACGCTACTCAGGTCATTTGCACTGCGTAATTCACGTAATTTGCGTCACTCGCATCCTGTCCATCAGCACGCCTGTTGGGAATTTGCATCTAATCGCGTCTTTACATTGACTTCACTCGTAATTCACTCGCACAAATTCTTTTATTCGTGCTCGAGGTGAACACATTAGATGAGAGGCTAGTGCTGTGGAGAAGCAATGGGTGGATCTGACTGAGAAGCTGATGACACTATCGGCAGACAGCCTGTGACTGAAGTGGTCCCACCCTTAAATATGTTTAACTTTGGGCCTTATAAAATTGTAAACGGGTAAGTTATAAAAAAACAACCCTTGCACAGTTGTCATGAATGTTGAAATTAGCTATAAAGCCCAAAACCATTTTGTTCCTGCATGGTTATAAACATGTTTATTTCTGCTTTAACGTTGGGCATTTTAACATGGGGGTCTAAGGGGTTTCACTCTGTTTTGGAGCCAGCCTCAAGCAGATGAACTGCAGTTTTTGGTACTTCCGCATTGGCTTCATTTTTCAGCCTCGGAGATTGCTGCTTGGTTCGTACACATGTATGCAGTTATGCATGCACCACAGGCATTTTTATCAGGATGGGGGACAATTATTTCAGTGCTTAGCACACATATTGAGCACATGTTTCAACATTATTGACAGTGCCTCAAAATCCACCAAACTGTCCCCTTGAAAACACATAAGACAAGTTCCTTATTTTGTGCCTTACTGAAATCATTATTTTGGCTCTTTTGTGTTGCTTTGTAGTCATTTTGTGTCTCCTTGTGGCTCTTTTGTGTCTCTTTGCAGTTCCTCTGCACCTTTTTGTGTCTTTTCATGTCTCTTTGTGGTCATTTTTTGTACCTTACTGATCAGTACGTATTAATTTAAGTGGCATTTTGCAAGTGAAGGCCAGGGTGCCCCCTTACACTTCAGGCCCCTGTGCCTGTACCCAGAAGGGCCTTTCAGTAATCCATCCATGACTGTAGCCTACAATTTTTGAGACAATTAAAGGCAAGATAGCTCAAATTGCATTATAACATCTACAATTCCTCATATTGGATTTGTTATAAAAAAAAATCCTGCCATCACTGTGACTGTGACCCTGACTGTGACCATGGCAATTTACTGTGCTTTGTTTTTCTTCTTTTTTAGAAAATTAAACTGTAACACAAAAAAGATATCATCTTTAAACTCTCATAACATCTTTCTTTTTAAAGGTTTGCTGAAATTTTAAAAGTTATCCTGTTATGACCGACCCTGACTCTGACCATGTAAAATCTTAAGTAATAGTCCATTACTATCTCACTCCAAACTGAACTGAAAAGTTGGCAGCCAAGGCACATAAGCAATACAACCCTTGAATAATGTTCAAATTGCTTCTTTAACCACTTTGGCTCCGCTGATCATTAAAAAATGAACTTGCAGGTCAGCTGTGGCCCTCAGTGACACACAACACTGAACTCACCCAGAGGACTTGCTGACCTCATCACAGCACAGCAAACACACACCCGAACCCTCCTGAATGCGCACTGGTTTACATGGAAGAGGATTTCATAACAGGATATCAAAAACCCTTCTTTTCTGGTGCATCCCCCTCCGAGCAGCTTCAACCCTTTCTATCTTTTTTGGACATAAATAGAACTATTAATCTTTGATAACAGCTGGTCGTAATAATAGCAGCACTTCTGTGTTGCTATGTTGACAGAAGTGGTAGAACATTTTCTCATGGAGAGGTCGTGGTAGATACCCGCCATCTGCACTTGCTTCCTCCTTTATAAGAAGAGAAGAGGGCTGTTGGATGATTGGCTTCATCCTTCAGATCCGAATGCCATCACTGTCGGCCGACAAGAATGTGCACCATTGACTGTGATCTGCATGTGGGCCGGGATAACACTTGAAATCATTTCAGTGGATGCTGATTGAAGAGGCGACATTGGGCATCATTCTGTGGAGCAGCTTTGGCTTTTATTTCTCTGCATTTACTCTGCACGCATACAGTAGTTTTCTTTTTGATAGACGCATCTAAAATTGCCACGAAAACAACATTTGTCACTGATACAGAGCTGCTGTGAAAATTCTTGGTTTATCTTAACACATTTGAAACAGTCTGCTGTATGACTCTGCACAGTTTGCAGCGACATAGATGTGTTAATGACAAAAGACACCAGAACATGAGCCAGCTATGCATGACTCCAAATTAGAAAGCCGTGGGACACCGACGCACACGGGGTGACGCGCTCAACGTTTCTACTCATCTGTCATCTGCTCAGGCTGTTGCTCTCTCTCTGTCTCTCTCCGGTGCAGTCGTGCGTCCTGCCGCTCTCACTAACTCACCGCGGAGGGATTCAGTGCCAACACTTTCTCGTTGGACGCAGCGCACTGTGAGCGCACAGCTTCTTTTTTTTTCCAAAGACGCAATCTGCGAAGTTTTGGTTTACAAACGCGGGATATTCCTCGGAGATAAAATGACCTGAGAGACGTGGTATAACCAGCAGCTCTGGCGAAAGTGGCGCGTGGGAGCTTGAACGCCAGCGCCGTGCGTAATAACTCTGGGAGCAGGTGGATGGAGAGGCTGGCGGGATGCAGCTTTCCAGCAGGTCAGCGCCGCTTCGGAGCCGTTGGACTCCATATAGTATCTGCTGAAGGACACCTTGCCACGATGGACTTGATATGAAGATGGAGTTTTCAATTTTCAATTTAAAAGTAAGTGATGCTTTTGAATTTTTTTGCTCGTTTTTTATTGCGCTTATTTAATTTGCATGTCTGTGTGGACTTTGCTTTTGCGCACTTTATTACAATCCTTCCATAGCTCTGTTTTGTCTGTTTAAAGTCACATTTTTTGCGTGACGCACAAATCATGGTGCAGAGTTCACTGCGTTTTTGGCACCTTAATGCATTAAATAATGAACGAATCCAAATAAAGTCAACATGTGCTTCATGCGCACTGTGGAATCTAGTCCTGCCTGATGGTATAAGAGGGGGTAGATGCTTCTTTATCCCAGCACAGCCAAAATAATTGGAACAGGTGCACCACAGTGGAGAAACATACGGAGTTATGTCACTTAACAGAGAGAGTTGGTTGTAAAAATGTCAGGGAGAGTTTGTCTTTCAGTCAAAAGGTTAAAGGTTTGTCATTTTATGTCAAAGTGTCCTTGAGAAGAAAGATAAAGCAACCTGCTCACTGTTGGAGAAGGGTTTCCACTTCAATGTAAATTAAAGAAAGTCTCCTGTTGAGCTGGACATTTATCACACACAGCCTGCAGGTTGGTGTGAGGCTGCATCAAGCCAAGCTTCTGCTGCTTCCCTGGCAGCACCTCATCTATTCACACAGTCAGCAGCGCTGAGCTGAAATGCAGCTCCTGACACCTGCGATTTAGCTTTTCTGTGAGGTCCATGTGAGCCTATTAGACTTTGCCTATGCAAGAATCTTAATGGTCTCCAGAACTTTTATTAATATAATTATCATGCTTGACACTTACACAGTAATTAGCCTGCCCCCTGCCAGCAAATAACACTATAAACCCTTTCATCAGTGGATGTATTATTGGTGCTTTTCTGTGCACTTTCCATGTAGCTCTCTCATTCACTCACTCTCACACTGTATGTGTCGAGCTCCAACGATATGTTTGTAACAACCAATAGAGAGTCTTTAGAATTTTACACTTAAAATCATTTTTTTAATGAAATCAGACCCCTTTTAATAATAACTATGGCCAGTAATATTTTTTAGTAATAATCATTCAGTCTAATTACATCCACACTAATGGTTTTGTAGTGTTAGTGGCGGGGTCCGCCATTCCTGCGCTCACTAGGTGTCACCAAATGAACCACCAGGGAAAACTTGATGATAATAACCTTAAAATTGGACTTTACTGGGGTCTAGAGCTGCAAAGATTAGTTGATTCGTTGATCAACAGAAAACTAACAACTATTTTGATAATAGAAAAATCATTTTTTATAATTGTTTGAGCAAAAAAGCCAAGCTTGAAACTGATGCTTGTCTTTGTCATAAATGATAATAAACTGAGTAGCTTTGGACATTTGGACTGTTGGTTGCAAAAAAGAACATATCCTAATTAAAGATGTCACTTTGGGCTCTGGGAAATTATACTGGACATTTCCCATTTCACTATTTTTCTGACATTTTATTGACAAGTTGATCCATTGATTAATCATAAAATAATGGGCAGATGAACTGATAATGAAAATAATTGTGAGACGCAGCCCTATTTGGTTTCAGTAAAATCCCTTTAAATTGTGAGAAAGCAGTGAGTCACATGTAATCTCACAAAAACTTCAAAAGTAAGAGAGCTTGTAGGTCATCTTGGCCTTTGAAATTCTGCAATGAATTGTACTAATATGCTTTAGGTTGGTGAGCAGGTCATCGCCACCCTTGCAGCTGTCTGAGTCAAATATTCCCGTTACAGAGTAATGGTTAATGTGTGCAGCCATGTGAAAAATGGACCAGCCTCCACTGTTTGAGAAGGCAATGACTGGAGAAATAGCAATGGCTGGATTTTCCTATTTTTAACTGTGCTGAAATTGTTTGACAAAGCTAATTAGTGATAATTAAGATAATTGAATGATTGTTTTAGTCTTTGATGTTTTTTGACAGATGGGCAGATAAAACACAAAGATTAAAGATTGGCTCTGTTAATTACTGATGGGCATTTGTGGCTAGTTTTTTTTTACATTTTAGAAAATAATAAAAGGAAAACACTGTGGATTAATATAAATGACCATAATCCTCTGTCGTTTACATGCGCACACATTAATCACACATAGACACCAGTATGCTGTTCCCTGATTTTCTGTGGTAAACAAGTAATTGTACCCAACAATTACTCAACAATATCCCTCATTTGCAAAAAGTGGACTGTCCAAAGTGGGCTCACATGTGCCAGTCGCATGTAATTCAGATAAATTATGAAAGCAAGAACTGGACAAATGTCCCTGATGCTGTCACTGCAGGGGCAGAATGAGTGATCCTGCTGCAGTGCCGGAGCTGTTTGTCCCCGAGATCAATTGAATAAACATTTGTCTTCTGCAGCACAGTAACTTTGTCATGCTCTCGCTCAGGCGTACGTTTTTGCATGTATGCATACATGGAGGGAGGCACACGCTCACATATGCACACACCTGACCTGGATGACTTAGTCAGTGTAACATTGGGAAGAATTACAGTCCAATCTGTGTTAGAAAGTGAGAAGAGAGCATATGAGCAGATGAGATCCAGCTGAATTTTTGACATTGACACAAAATGTCTCTAAAGTAGAAGTCGTGATGAGTTTTGTCGTCACTAACGCCTCTACATTTTCTTGTAATTCTAAACCAGAAAGTGTTCAAATCAGGGTCATGACATAAAAGTTGTGTGTGTTTGGGTTGAGTTGTGTAAGGTAGTGATGTAGCTCCAGTATTTTGCCTTTCACCCACCCCAGATTTTTTGTCTTTTTCTACTATGTGAGAAAATGGCAAAATTAATTTTTCAAAAGCTGAACATCATGTCAAATTAGGACTTTGTATCTTGGCATCTTCCCTCGTGTCTCTGTCTGCCAAATGCTTGCCGCTAGGGGAATAAGTCATGTTGAGGATAATGAGAACTAAACATGCAAAAAAACATGTCTGGAGTATTCTTTAGAGAGAATATTTGACATGTATCTCCAATTGAAGACGTGAGAGCAGTTATGTAAAATAACCTTGCAACTGTTGCCATGGATGTTGAGGGACTATTACTACTTGTCAAAGAAAAGTATTCTCAGTTTTAACCAAACTTACTGTTCTTTCACTCTGTTGTCTCTTTCTCCATAGATCTATCTTGCTCTTTTACTGTTTCTCTACAGCTGGGATGTGACACTTGTAGTTCCTCGTTATTGAAAATCCCCAGTCATCCCGATCCCCAGAGCCCCAAATCCCTAGACCCTGAAGTCTTTAATTCCCAAGTTAATCTTAGAACTTACCACCTCAAGTTCCTTTACCCTTATTTCCACAACCTTGCACCATAAAACCAATGCTTTTAAGCTTATAAAAGCCTAACCTCAGACCCAATAATATCTACTTACTCCAAACTCATAATCAGACCTTTACCTCTTACCCCTTGCCATCTTTAGACACTCTGAGCCCTTAGAAACCCTAAACCCAGTGGTGTAGTGAAGGGTATACGCAGGTATACGGGGTACACCCACTTCTTTTCCTGGTCAATTACAGTATACCCTCCTATCAGCCAAAAAGGAATATATAGGAGCGTAGTACACCTACCTCATCAACTACCACTACACCACTGCCTAAAGCCCTCTCAGTCATCATGGCCTTGGATCAGTGGCCCTTTCTCCCGACTCCCCCCAACATCTCCATCCCTGAGCCCCTTCTGTACGACAGCTACATCCAGGGGAATGAGTCCGACCTGGACCTGAACATCACCGAAAGCAAGGAGCCTCACCAGGACAAGACCAGCTCCATGGTCATCACCTTCATCTATTTCATAGTATGCACCGTGGGGCTGTGCGGCAACGCCCTGGTTATATATGTCATCCTGCGCTACGCCAAAATGAAGACAGTGACGAACATCTACATCCTGAACCTGGCGGTGGCAGACGTCCTGTGCATGATGAGCCTGCCGTTCATCGCCCTGCAGCTGGCTCTGGTGCACTGGCCCTTTGGGGAGGTGCTGTGCAGGGTGATCATGACTGTTGGTAGGTGTAGAGCTAATGGTGTAATAGAGGCTGATGGTCCACTTGAGAAAGTTGTTGCCATTTTACCAGGCAAAAAAAAAAAACACTTTTGGCTTTCTCAAGAGAGAAAATTATCCTGTTATCACTGCTGCTGTGGTAGCAATTTAAACCCAGATTAACATCTGTACTTTTTTAAATGTGAAGACTTTGGTTGCATATTAGAGTGTTTGTTCAAAACCTCAGACACTTGGATGTCTTAAAGGAGACTTTAGACTGCAGCTGCAGTTCAAACAGTGCTTGCCATCCTGGCTATCTTACTAACAGCCTTTATCTCACTTTATACACCTCCTGCTTTAATAAAAAAAGAGCAAGCATTAACAATTACTGATGCTGTTACTTGATACATATCCTCATTTTACTTTTCTTTCTCCACTGTTTCCCCTCTACGCCCTCCCAGACTCTCTTAATCAGTTCACCAGCATCTTCTGTCTGATGGTGATGAGCATCGATCGATACCTGGCTGTGGTCCACCCTATTAAATCCACAAAATGGCGCAAGCCCCGTGTGGCCAAGCTAATTAACCTGACAGTATGGGGTGTGTCCCTGTTAGTCATCTTGCCTACTATGATCTTCAGCAGCCTTGATAAGGTGCCAGTGTGTGGGATCGTGTGGCCGGAGCCCCAGGATGTCTACTACACAGCCTTCATAATCTACACCTTCTTCATAGGATTCTTCCTGCCACTGGCCGTCATATGTCTGTGCTACCTGCTCATTATAGTCAAGGTGAGAGCCTGCCTCCACATGTGGGAAATTATAATGCAATCATTTTCTGTTTCTGCTTTTCCACTGTGCTCAAAGTTCAGTGACAAGATATTTTCATCACTGGCTACAGGACTAGAATGTTGAACAGGCATCCAACCATCACCAAGACTGTGGAGGTATTTTGTAGATTCAGACAAAATCCCTTGACAATCCTGAAATGAACAATGGCTTTTGCCACAGCACAGTAAACTATCTCATGAAAGAAGCCAAGGACAGTGCATGTGCATGATACATCAAGTTATTTGTGCTTCAGCTAATATAATAGCTAGGTGCATGGTGAAAGACAACTGTAAAATACCACATTGTAGAGCTGAAATTGGTCAGTCAGCTTTCTCCATAAAGGGCTGTCAACTCCAAAACAAATTACCAACTGAAATTAAATTAATTACAAATATAAAATAATTTACAGTAAAGGCTAAGTGCTGGCTAAAATCAAATCAGAACTGTAGGCTGCCAATTTTCAGCTAATTGTAATGTCGATTACCAAGGTGTATTGCTTTATAGTGTATGTGTATTAGCGTATTATGGTATGGGTATTGAATGATGTGTATTTTATTGTATTTCCGTCTTCATAGTATGGGAGACTGGGAATGGGTTTAACACTTTTTGTCTCAGCACCTATAACTTGCTGAATTTTTGTGTTAGAATTCTCAAATTTTGACACAAAGTACCCTAATTGTTTCACCACAAATAGCAATGTTGCCAACGTCTGCATCACATAACTCAGTAATTGATGTCCAATACAAGGAGGTCCATTGTAATAACCTGCCAAGCCCGGTCTCACTCCGAAGTCGTCGAAATCTGGCGCTTGGGCAGTGACTTGCGGTGTCAGAAACCAATGAAAAAAGGTGTCCCAGAACATCAACAACCAACACACCCAGGGTACCTTGCACATTGTATGTGGACGTGGAAAGTCCATGACCAAAAAGTCAATATGTGACAAGGTCAGAGTGAGAATGTGTTGACCTGCCCCACTACTGGGGTAAGTTGTAACAATAAGAATTGAATTAAAAACAACAACAATTGCACGTAAAAAAAACTCATACATCCAATAATAATCAAGTCCTGCTAAGGTCTGAGTTGCTAAGCTGTACCTGTCAGATGCTTAGTACCTCACGTGGAGTGGGTCCAAAATACAAGTGAGCTGTCTCAGTTAAGTAACCAGCCAAGACATCTCTTCGCTTACATTGAAGACTTTTTGATTGCTGTGATAGCCCACACAGGGCAGCTGTGTTGATCCTCTTCCTCTGAGGTTTTGTAATTTCTTGCAGTGTTTGCTCAGTGTCACATGGCAGACCGAGTATTATTTGGAGACAGACCTTACTGTCTTTCACACCTGAACATCAGTGTGTTGGCTGTAAAATCTGCAGACTTCTTAACGCAACTATGAAATGTCACATGTAAGGTTAGGAAGGAAGTGGTCATGCAATAAAATAATCTACTATGACTCATAGGTTATCCCTTCTTGGTGAAAGTGGTGCTGTTACAACCATCCCTGGTCTCCCTTGTATTGTGTTTTTTTTTTTACACTGAAAGCTATATATTTAAAATTAGATAGCAGATGTAAAAGCCCAACTGAGGACAAGAGTAAAAAATTAGCATCACCTATAAACTCTCTCAACAGCAAATCAGTTTAATGCTCTGTGCTGGAACTATGTTAAATTGCATCTTCCCTGTAAAATCAAATAAATAAAAAACTAAATCATGATTAAAGATGCTTAGATTAATAATAACTTACAATAACAATAGAACACCAGAGTCGTTGCGAACGCAAGCTAGCTAGCCCAGGCTAGCTAGGGAAATTGAAAATTCGCACTTTCACAGGCATTCATTTAATTTCTAATGGGAATAATTTAAAAAATACAGCAGGTGGTTGGAAATTGTCTCAAACAAAGGTGGAAAAAGTTTGCCAGGTGGGTTTAAAAGAAAAAATGATTTACTCTGACAGAGTGTGGCTGCCAGAAGCAATATAAATAAGACCATTGTTTTAATCAATGCTATTGAAGGTTTAGTTTATGGCCACAGATGGCAAGACTAATTGCACCACACCATCTACACCCTCCTGGATGGTTTGTATGGACTTTAGTATGTTCTTCAAACATTACAAACCTGACAATATTTTGCCGTCAAGTTAGTCACTAAAAGCACGTCTACCATCTGGTGAGATTTCTTTTCAATAGTTGTTCCTTTTGCAAACTTTATGAATGCCTGAGTGACTAAAATAGGTTCCCTTTGAGAGCCATTTGGCTTGTTCCTACAGGGCAGGAGCTCACTAGCATTCAAACATTCAAGCTTTGAAAATCTTAAGAGAGACAATTTTATAATCTGTTTCCTCGGCTTGTAAAAGAAGAGCTAGACATTTTGACAAATACACATGCGATTTCTTGCCAAGGATGAGAATGCCACTGTAGATTAAATTTGAAGCAAAAGTCAGCAGCCAGTTGGCTCAGCTTGGCATAAAGATCAGCATCCGTAGATCTCACTAATTTACATGTTATGTCTTGTTTGTTAAAGTCACTTTCCCCAGACAAGAAATAGTCCAGCACATAAACTTACATAAAAACACAAGTTGGTGTTTTGGGAACAGATTTTAACTTTGGAAAGAGCCAGGCTGCGTTCTGTCTTTATGCTAAGCCAAGATGAAGCCCAAAATGTCAAACCTTTACTTTAAGATATTTCTTTGTGGCATAGTGTGAACATTGTGCTTTTATATCTAAGTAATTTCAAGTCACTGACAGTCCATTCCTTTGCCAGGTAAAGTCGTCCGGCATGCGAGTGGGTTCCACCAAGCGCAAGCGCTCTGAGCGCAAGGTGACGCGGATGGTGTCCATCGTGGTGGCGGTGTTCGTCCTCTGTTGGCTGCCTTTCTACATATTCAACGTCACCTCCGTCACCAGCTCTATCAACCCCACCTCTGCTGTGAAGAGCACCTTCGACTTTGTAGTGGTGCTCGGCTACGCCAACAGCTGCGCTAACCCCATCCTTTACGCCTTCCTGTCGGACAACTTCAAGAAGAGCTTTCAGAATGTCCTGTGCCTAAAAAAGGTGGCAGGCCTGGACGAGATAGAGCGCAGTGACAGCAGGGCAGACAGGAGCAGGATGGTTAACGATGCTATGATCATCAGCGCCAACTTGGAGACTCACAATGCTGCCCTGCTCAATGGTGAACTGCAGACCAGCATCTGAGCTGCAGTCACATCCAGGGAGGCCTAAGAGACTCAGCAGTGGCGCTTCCAGACTGATGAGCTGCAACTGTACACTGCCATTGACCCTTGTTCAAAGATGCGGGGGCAGGAGGATGATGTAATAGCTGTTGCTCATGGACATCGACACATGAACAAAGTCTAAGTGAAAAACAAACAATTTCGTAAGGGTTTGCAGAGGTCAGGGAAAGTACACTGACTTCAGCTCAAAACTCTTGATATTTGGGTTAACGAGGCAACTTGGGCTGGTTCGCCCTGAGGCGGAGCAAAAATGTATCTCGCCTGAAGTGATTTTCAGCACAGCAGAAACAAGTGATGTTGAAATCAAACATAAATAAGAGTGCTCTGTAAGCTTGCCAGCATTGAGGTTCCTTGAGTTGTAAAAAGTCATGCAGACTGAACCAAAATTGAAAAACAGGAGTGCAGGATCTGAGAATGGACTGCTGTGGACCCACTGGAGAAATACTGGGGGTAATTCACCCACGGTAAAGAGAGATCTAAGAGGATAGAGCACCCTCCAGCTCACCTTGACGGAGTGTTTTGAGAGCTATAAAGGGTCTGCATTGATTTGAGTGTGGAAATACTGCTGAAGAAGTGAGCCAAATGTTTCAGTGGAGATCAGCCAACACTGTAATACTATAGACTTTGAAAGACAAAACTCTGAAACCACAAGTCAAAGGTGAAAAGCTTCATGGTTATGTTTTATTCATACCAGCTGATTAGTCTGGTCTTTTGATTATCAGGGCAACAAAATGGCAAGGCCCCCTCAACATGACATCTTATTTACCGAAAACCGGAGGATGCTCCTTCCTTTCTCTTGCTGGCACCTTGCGGAAGGAGCAGCATTGATCTGTAAACTCTCGAATCGGACATTCTGGATTATTGATTAAGTAGAAGGATGGAAAAACATCTTGGCGGCCACTCTGACCTTGCCATTTATAAAACAGCTTGACTTTGTATATACAAAATGGCTTTCTGTCAACCTCTGGGGGAAAGTTCCTGACATGGATGATGACTCTGTGTCCTAACCCACATGAATTTCAAAGGCATTCCCTGCTGTAAAGTTCTGTGTTCTTGTAATTCGTCATGGACAGCTCTGAAGCTATGTTTGTGAATCCATCATATGTACTTTATACTTCACTCTATATGACTTTGCCTGGTCTTAATATTTCTCCCTGTGCCAGCGGTGCCATTGTAAAGAGCCCATTTCTACTTGTAAAGTGCTGTGTTTTGACAATGTAAGATTTCCTACTGAGTTCATGCTGAAATGTGGTCACTGCCCTCAGCTTCACATTTGGTTCAGCCAGTGCGTGCTTGCAAGAATGCCTCAGTTTCACAGAAGGCAGAAAAATGTGTCATGTAGTCTAACAGGGAGAAAAAGGCAGGATATAAGGAGACACAGAGAGAAGGAGATGGAACACATGGAGGCAAAACTTGACAGATTTTCATAGGGTGGATGGATACAGCTGACAGGAAGAGAGCAGTGTGTGTGTTTGTGAGGTGAGTGATGAAGAGAGATAGAAAAATAGAGACATAACTTTAAACACCCATATAAAAACTCTAGAAATTGTTGTTATAAGCCTTTTAACAGCCACTTTAGATGTTACCAGCTCTTGTGCAACAATGGCTCAGAAAGTCTGATTGTATTTGTTAAGTTATAACTTTACTCATATGTATCAATATAGCAAATATACAGTTTAAAGATTTTTAAAAGGATGGTAAAAATCGAGGCAACAGGTGGTATGGGTCAAGCTCTAAAAACTATGGATCCTATATTTCCCAGGATGCAACTGGATCGTATCTTTCATTAGAACCTCTGAACCTGTTAAATGCCCACATTAATGCTAATTAAAAACATGGATTTAGTGTGAACTTAGACATTACATTCCCACCAAGGCCACTTACTGTTACAATATGAATTGTATGCTCACATATTGTATACCAAATGCCACAAATAATGTAGTTTTAACCTGTCAAGTGACCTTGAATCAGTGTATCTCGCATCTCTCAGTGGCCTTGATTACATTGGATGGAAACGATTAGCAGGCGGCAGCTATAGATAAATGTGCATACATCTGCAGTACATTCCTGCGCTATTTATAATTAGCAGAATCCTGAGAGACAGAAGACTGACAGGATGCCAGATTGATTAATGGAATAATCAATCAGTCAATCAGTAGAATGTCACAGAGGTTACCCTGTTTCTTTTTTTTTTTTTTAAAGCCATGTTAATGGTGTAGTTCAGTGAGTGACAATACCAGTCTGTCAGTTCACCATTGTGGTTCATATTGAAATATCTCAACAACCATTGGATGGACTGTCATGAAATTTGGTACAGATATTCACGGTCATTCAATTGTAATAAATTTGGTGATCTCTTAACATTACATCTTGCATTATCATAAGGTCCAATTTTTAATTTAAGACCAAATACCTGCAAAACTAATCACATTCCGATTAGCCTCAGCTGTACTTTGTGTAGTTTTTTAGGAACTGTTAGCATGCTAACAGCTAAACAAGCCAGTAGGGGAATGCCCATAATTCTGACAGCTCATGATTCAGAAGCCCCAATAGTCCAAAAATGTCCCATCGGACCATAAGGCCATTTGTCCAATAGTCTGTTATCCCAAAAACAAATGCGCATTGCTCTAAAGGGTTGTTTCTCTGAAAGTAGTTTACACACTCATTATGCAGAATGAAAAGGACCTTCCAACAATTGTGAAGACATTACCCACCCTTTTCTGACTATTCTATTCTATTCTCTGACTGACTAGTATGTTGCATTCATTGGTTGGGTTGGTTAGGTTAGGCATGGCATGACTAGGCATGACGAATGAGATTTGGTTAAGGTTAGTAGTAGAATATCAGGGTAAACCAATCACAGGCAGAGTAAGGCAGGTCATGCCTTCGCGTAAGTAGGAAGGTCTGATGACATCATTTTGCATAACAGTTAGCAATGTACTTCTTTTTGGCCCTTTCAGTCTATTGGGACATTTTTTTCAGACTACTGGGTCAGCAGACTTATGAGTCGTCGTAAAATGGCATGGAACCAAACATCATACCTGTTAAATACCAGCATGTTAGCATGCTGATGTTAGCATTGAGCTCAAGTACAGCCACACATCCACTAGCATGGCTTTAGACAAGTTAGTTAGTTAGTAAATTGGAATGTCTGTTCACTTATTTACATTGAAATAGCTCCAATGAATATATATGTTTAGCAACCTTGAACTTAAACTTCCACCATTTGTCAGGATCATTAGCTTTTATAAATTGGCTTGCTAGTAAAATTAGCTGGCTAAACCAATAGCTGTTTGCTAAGATGGGCTGACACCACTTAATCTTGGAATGCACTGGCTATCAACTGATGACGATAAAGCTTCTGGGGGGCAACAGGTGATATTTCGGAGGATCCAGTGTAGCAAGGAAATATCCGGGACAAAACTCTTCCATGCGCCACTCATTTCAGCTAGTCTCTAAACACAGAAATCTGCATATACATGATTACATTTCGGCCAACTCTTTACCTGCAGATTAAACGTGATACATCAATACTACTCTGAGTACAATCACAAACCACAAATGCTTTTGATAAGAAAATCTTGTCCCATTGCCTACAGATTCTGCATATATGCATATATCTGTTTATAGAGATTAACTCCACTAAGCTACCGTTTCCTAAGTACAACGCTACAACAAAAGACCTTGTCACAGTGACCTAAACCTTATCACTCCATTAATACTGACTGAATGAGCCCACATCCATAGCAGATACCTATTTCCGTTTCAGCTATCAACCTGTTTGTGCACAGTGGCTTTTCCAACGTGCCTCCATGATTGAGCCACACCTGGTTGCCAGGAGATTTGTCAAATAACTGCAAGCCTCTATAGCAATAAGGTCGTCCACCACATGCTGCGGTGTCAGATTCACTTCATCCCAGTGTATCAGTCAAGTCATAAGCCATCAATCAGTGCAATCAAAGAGATGAAGGGCCAGACAAGGCTTGTCCTGGGAGGTTATGGCAGAAAATAATTTGGCACGGTATTCTTTCTCGCTGCTGTCACTGCTAGTTGTAGTATTTGCAGCAGGGTCAGTCCCATCTTCACTCACAGGTCAAAATACTCACAGTCATAGACATTTGAAGGCATGTAGGTACAGTTTCATATGATGTATAAGAATACAAGAAACTACACTCTCTAGCCATGTTGCTCTCAGTGCGTCACACAGACGTAAGTTGTCTGAGTAATGCAGAAGGTGATGAGGGTGACCAATTCTGCATCAAGGAGTCATACTGACCTAGACTGTGTTTGTGTAACTGTGTGAAACATAACATGCCAAGACCAAAGGCTGAATGTGAATGATACCCAGTACCAGAAACCTGTTTGGATTGCAACTCGATTATTACATGTAAAGAAACCTGTGAATGAAACATGTTGTATCTTTTTGTATATCTGCCAATATTCTGCCAAATGTGTATCACAGCAAGAAACTCATTTGACAATCTCACCCATTGCTGTTAAGGTATTTAGCGCCTTCAAGCCTGAAGTGCAAAAACTATTCTCTCATCATCCACAGTTAATTACTTTTGCTCTGTCCTTCTATCCTTCTCTCTCTCTCTCTCTCTCTCTCTCTCTCTCTCTCTCTCTCTCTCTTTCTGTTGCATGCACAGCTGGTGCAGAATAATATGAGCCGACACCAACCCAAACTTAACTGAGCTGAAATGAACTGAACCATACTGAAGGAAACACACTATGCCTGTTGTTGCCGCTGGCTATTTGGACATACTTAATGGACTTAATGTACTTAATGGACCATTCTGATGTTTATTAGATGTTGATAACAAGGTTTGTGCCAAAACCAGTGTAAATGTAGCGCTAAAAGGACAGCTGAGGAAATGAGATGGTGGCGGTTGTCATTTTGTGAAATCCAGACCTAATTATCTCTCTGAAAATTAGGTCATATTCTGGAAAAGTAATTTGGGTCGACATGGCTCTTTGTTCACCAGGCACAATTAAGTGCCAAATGTGAAAAGGGCATTTGTCCGTATTTCTGTCTGGTTCCTGCCACTGTATAGTGTACAGATGAGAGGAAGAAGCAGGGGAATGGGAAACCTCTGCCTACTTGCGCTCAAGTTTCTTTTTTCGGAAACACAAGTTCATTTGCGAAGGGCTAGAACGTGTACTCCTGAGGATGCACCGTTCAATATTAACTCTATGTATTTGTGGTATCCTCTGCTTGTTCTTGCATGGGGAAGATTGCGTATCCCATTTTATGTGTCTCCTCATTAACCAAAACCAACTGGGTGGCCACCTTTTTTTGCTAGGAACATGATCAGAAAAAAAGGTACAGAGATGTGCTTGAGTTTGGGTTCAGCTTTAGCAACAGCAGGTGCAACTTTGTAGCTTTTTAAGTTATGATCAGCA
This sequence comes from Epinephelus moara, assembly GCF_006386435.1. Lineage (NCBI taxonomy): Eukaryota > Metazoa > Chordata > Actinopteri > Perciformes > Serranidae > Epinephelus > Epinephelus moara. The sequence goes on along the minus strand of NC_065518.1, from coordinate 27,905,792 downwards.
GCAAATACGAGTTGATCTTTTGGTCAAAGAAATAAAATTGTATGTAGGTTTCAACACTACAGATGAGAATCTTAATTGAGCCACGTTTTAGCCAGGCTGGTCATAACTTACATGCTTGTTTCTGACAGTGTACAGCCATGGATACTTTTATGTGCAGTTACTTTTATCTATGTGCCTTGAAACTAAATATAAACTCATGTGATGACATCAATGTACAGCAAAACAACATTGTAACCTGTTTCTCCCAAAAGCCAAGCAACCAAAGGCCTTTGTACTGTACAAACATGTTGGTAACCAAAACATAACACAGACCTATTGTATATCATTTTAGTACTATCTTCCCAGCTTACATAGCTTATGTTTGTGTGATATAATGTGGGAAGCAGATGTTTATTTGTGACTCTTTATTGTTGCATAGAATATAATGTGATCATTGATTGTAATGGACAGGCCACAGTGTCCTCGTCTCTCTGCAATTAAAATGCAGACCAGTTTCTGCTCCCATGGTCAAACCTGTGTATTTGTGTGTCAGTGGATGTGGTTAGTGTTGGCGTGGACTCACTTAGCTAAATACACTATGTATGATGACTGTTGTATATCTTAGAAATTTCCAGGAAATGCAACTTGGAAGGGCTTTTCACTGTGTATTTCCCCCAGGAATGCAATCCATGGAGGAACTCCAAGTTTTCCCTAGATCCCTGAACACATCATACAGAATACACTGTTGTATACACATAGTGCCTAGTGTGGGATTCAGTGAAGACCAGCGTTTCTCAAGGGGATGTGAACTCTCAAACACTTAAATATCAACACTCATTCTGTCACAACAAAGCTCAACAAGAGTTTGCCAAAAGAGAAATTAGGTCTTAGCTCAAGGAGTCCTATTCAGTCATGATTGTCCCATTCTATACCATAAAAGTTATAACCATTAGGAAATGTTTCATAACCACTTTCACTGCACTCAAGAACAGTCACCTTATAAGACACATATGTCTAAAGTCTGGCCCGAGGCCAATCGTGGCCCGCTGACCAACTTTAAACAGCTCTCCGCTTGACTTTCAAAATATACTATATACATGATATTGGTTTATCAAGCAAGATTGCTTTGCAGTTTTCCTTCTCCTCAAAATGGTTGGACTATCACCCAGTTTCTAGACATTCATCAAATAGCTACAGAGGTGGAGCTAATGTGTATTCTTAAACAGATGGTAAACAAGCAAACAGAGCGATTACACAACAGCAGTCATTTCCTGTTAGGAGATACGACCACAGAAATGATGTGTAAAGTTGACAGCGAGGGCCGCCGCTTTCAGGAGCGGTGGAAAGTTGAATACATTTTCACTGAAAGATGATCTGTCTCATTTGTTCGAGTGTTTGTTTGTTTGTTTGTTTTAGTAACCAATTTGATGTGAAAAGCAGCGGGCCCTGAGGTATTTTCACATTATATAATCTAGCCCCCATTCCAAAAATTTTGGACACCCCTGTTGTAAGCATCCAGTTAGTGACCTGAAAATAAAAAGCTGGATGTCAAGGTTAAAGCAGGCTAAATTTAAGTTTAAATGTTTTAGACATCTAAGTAACATTGTTTTGGCAGCATTTTAATGACTGTATTCCAATATTAAGCCTACTGTAGTTAAGAACTGCTTCACACTGAAACACAGTAACATGAATGCTGTTTAAACATTATATAACAGAGTCTAAAAAACTTAAGCTTACCAAACAAATGTTTTGTCAGCGGTGCTAGCAGTGTAGCTCTAGAAATGGCAATGTTGTTCAGTTGGTCAACCACTTTGGTCCAGAGTGACTGTCGATAGATGATTTGCCTTGAAATTTTTCAAGATAGTGCCATGGTTCCCACAGGATAAAATGCAATAATCCCATAATTTTCATGCCTTACATCAGCCTTAGCTGAACTTTGTGTTTAGTGCTAATAAGCATATGTTAGCATGCTAATACGCTAGCTAAAATAGCGTCCATGTTAGACATAAACTGCTTAACATTATCATATCAACATGTGGGCATGTTAGCATTCTAACATTAGCATTTTACTCAAACCACTACTTCTCACAGAACTGCTTTCACTGCTTTCACTACTGGAAGTGTTAATTTAAGAGATCTGTAAAACAATTTTGACATGTAACAAATATGTTTTTTACGTGTAAAAATTCCGTTTTAGCCAGTCAAAACTGATACATAGATATCCTTAGTTACCAGTAATTCCCATTTAACAAGTAAGAATAATGATTAGGCTTACACTGTGACTCGTGGAAATGTAATTTCCCATTTAAGATATCAGCCAGCAACTGCATCTCTGATATGTCCGACATATCATCAAACTCTATTGAATATGTAGGTGTCAAATCATTAATGTACCAAAATGCCATTGGTCAATTTTGGATATGTAGCCCAAAATTAGCACAATATGTATGTAAGTCACTAAAGGTACAATGACATTTTTGACTAATAGAAATTTCACTTTCATAACTAGAATTCAATTCTAAGTAGTTATAAAAGGAATTTCAGATATTTTGAATATAACTGTTAGTAGTATGAATATTATTTCCACTGGTTCCAACTGTATTTCAGATATCTGAAATTACATTCTTGTTAGTTACAACTCCACGTTGACACACCAATAATGTAATTTTGACTAGTCAGAATCGAATTGTAGAAATCTACAATTCAATTTATGATAGCCATAATGTAAGAACAGTAGATATCTACAATGAACATTGCCACTAGTAAATCAACAATTAACATTTTCATTAGTGAGAACTGAATTATAGATATCATTCAGCAGAAATGCAAAGTCAAAATTACATTATGGATATATCGACCTGAAATTGTAACAGGTCAAATCTGATTTCAAAACTGAAATTACAGAGATCTGTAATTCAGTTTGAATAAAAGTCAATGGAAAAAAGTTGATTAATTGTAATTAAGTTACAGATCTTTACAAAGAACATTTCCACTTTTAAGAAATCAAGAATTAATATGAGAATGAGAAATCAATTCTTTAAATAGAATTACTTCTGGTCACAATTGCATACAGATATGTTGGCTTGGAATCCTAACAAGTCAAAAAACAACTGATATCTACAACTGCTAGTACTGCAACTGATTAAATGTTAAAAGGGCTTGCCATAAACCCACAGCCTCACATGCAGACAGCAGCTAAAGCTTTAATAGCTAATCCAGGAGGCTACTTTCTATGTTTATTTTCTGTCACACTCAGAGACATTTAAAACGATTTACATAAAATTTGATTTAATTTGGAAGTCTTTCAGAGGCTTGTGCGGCTTCTTTTTATGTTAAGTTAAGCTTGTTAAGTTATTATAACCCAGTAATCAGAATGGCCAAAATGAATATGGGAAAAATACCAAATAGTTGAAAAATAGCAAAATGTCCTTAACGCTTACAAAGCACCCACGGCAAAGAAAATTGTGTGAAGTTGTAGCTAAAAACCTAAATCATCTTATGAGGTGACAAAATCATATGAAATGCATGTTTTGCTTGGTCTAATGTGGATTTATTGAGACATTCACTGACACGTACAAGTAAGTAAGGCTCAATTGAGTACCTTCCACACGAGTGAGGCTACTTGCGAATACCTCATATCACCTCTCGTTCTCCCTCCCGCCTGAGTCGCCTCCATATGACTCACGACTATGAACACTGTGCCAATCTGCACTGCTGAGGATTCAGTTCCACTGTAAAAACAAGTAATGTATTCAATAATGAATGTCGTGCTTGGGGGTGTTTTAATGTGGTGGTGGTGGTGGTGGTGGTGGTGGTGGTGGTGGTGTCAGGTGAGAGGATGGAAATGAGGATTAAATGCAAAAAGTAGAGAGTGAATCCACATCCACCTCGAGCCAGCTAAATACGAGTTTTGGGAGAATCAAGTCTAAATGAAAAAAAGGCAGCAAACGCGGCCATGTGGACAACTACAGATTTATTATAGCGGGTCAGCACTGTGCCAAAGCCTTGGTACTGTGATCAAGCCTCTGTGTTTGACCTTTTCAATAACCAGACAGAAAAATTACTTGTCAAACTACTTTCGGAAAATCTTTTGAAAAGTTCTGTTACATAATACAGACACTGGGTAAGACAAACTTAAGCCAAGTAGACCAAACTAGAATCAGTGTATGAAAAACTTCATGTACCACAGCTCATATGAAGTGTACTGAACATGAGGGAAATCAAACTCTGAAGTTACTTAGGCTAATTTCAAAGGTCAGACAGAAACCTGTTCAAGCAAAGATTAGGTTTCTGAGTCAAGGTTTCAGCTTGACCATTACATTTTTCCAGTTTGCTCTAAAAGGTCTTCCCACACGCAAGGCACAAGCTAAAAAAAACACATAACACCAGCAAGGCCGGTGTTACAAAGCTCATCATGACTACAATGGATATTCGTCATGCAGCACTTGATCCTCGCAGAGAATTCAATCTGTTCAAGCTCACGTTCTACTCCCACTATTAATAATTTTAGCCATGTAGGCGTCCATTTTTTACATAATAGATGCCATTCTCACCATTAAACCTGCAATTGTGGAAACGCGCTGTAAACACATCACTGACTCATTATCTCCTTTTAGTTTGATATGGCTAACATGTTAGCCAACAGTTGCCTCTCTACACATTCAGCAGATACGAAGAAACATCAGCCTTCAGTTAGAGTCATGTCCTGGCTACCTGGTTTAAGTCCAGTATTCACACCCCTTTAGGCTCTGATTTTGGTCTCCACCAGCTCCTGAGGGAAATATCTGACTCTCATTCATTCATTCATTTTTTGTAACTGCTTATCCTGTTGGGGGTCCCAGGGGGCTGGAGCCTATCCTAGCTGACATTGGGTGGTACACCCTGGACAGGTCGCCAGACTATCACAGGGCCGACACATAGAGACAGACTACCATTCACACTCACATTCACACCTACGGGCAATTTAGAGTCACCAATTCACCTAGCCTAGAGGTCTTTTGGACTGTGGATGTCTTTGGACTGTGGTAGAAAGCCAGAGCACCCAGAGAAAACCCATGCTGACATGGGAAGAACATGCAAGCTCCATACAGAGGAGTTCCTCCACCCTGGGTTTGATCCAGGAACCTCCTTGCTCTGAAGCAACAATGCTAACCACTGCACCACTGTGCCGCCCAATCCCTGACTCTTTAGTTGATAAATGCTCCACTATGTTCACCTGCTTTGTCTGCCTGCTGTTCGGTGCTGGGCGTGTAGCGTACAGTTGCTTTTGTTTCTGAAAACAGCCTTTTGCAGACAAAAACCATGATATGATAGCTATGAGATTGAACCAAAAAGGTTTTGGTCTGTAACCCCAAACGATAAGCCTAATGATGCTAAAGCCAGTGGTGTAGTGGAAGCTAGTTATGTGGATATAACTTACCTCTCGGAAGAGGTGTCATGGAGGAAGTGGATATACTCTCCAAAGGATTCTGATGGCTTTTTTGCTTATAGGTAGATAAACTGCAAAAGGCCAGAAAATGAGGAGGGTATACCCAGAATACCTGCATACATCCTTCGCTACACCACTGGCTAAAACACTTAGTTTTTCTACTACTGTTCATACTACTGTTGAGTTTTGTGTTGTAATCTGCTGATTTGCTTCAACCATAGAACAGAATTTCTACACCCCCCGACAGAATGACGGATGAATGCATGGAAAGGAACAAATACATGCCTCATGACCAGCTGGTTCACACGACAGCAGCTGAATCTACACGAGAGCACCAAAACCAGACCCACTACATCACGTCTTTCCATTCCACACAACCTGCACAGATGAAACAAAGTACGATGTCTGTTTGGGTTTTCAACTCATAATGAACCAAGTTTTTCTCAACACGGGTGAAGTGAAAACAAAAATTCTGTCAGTACCGTAGAGAGCTAATGTGGGAGTGGAACATGGTCTGTTTGATCTAACAAAGATACCCTTGTGGTTTTGTAGAAATTTCAGGGGAGCAGCCCACAGCGTGTGGGCTGTCTTTCCTAGATCAAACATGTTCATACACTTGTCAATACTCTATATATCGCACAGTAAGGCTCTTTCATCCCCTCCGAATCCTTTACCTGTCCCAGCACCTTTATCTTTCATACTTTGTCCTCTCACCGAAGTTAGAACATTTTTATTCCTGGCACAGCTCTACGTCCCTGCATAAATTGTAGGATTATTAGTGATTTTCATGAGATAAAAAGAGTATTCAGGAGTGAAAATGGTGCATGTAAGCTTCTGTCAATCTTGAGATTGGGTTGGAAATTGCTGTTGAGCCTGCAGTCTTTTCAAATGTTGCAGGCTGTCTCCATCTACTGGTCTGATCTGATTCTGGCATTGTGGAGTGAATGTCCTTTTGCATATGAAGTACATGGCAGCAGTACTTATAGCCTAATTATGTTCAGGTTATAAAATGATGCCAGAAAAGAAAATTGAACCCAAAATATTTTTGTAGCTGGCATGAAATAAGCCTATGTTTCTAACAAGGGTTACACGCTCCTTTATGGGTTGAGAGCAGAGGTGGGACCAAGTCATTGTTTTGCAAGTCACAAGTAAATCTCAAGTCCCGAGTCAAGTCCCAGTTCGAGACAAACAAGTCCAAGGTCAAGTCAGAAGTCCTGAACTTTGAGTTCCAAGTCCCAAATATGTCATAATACACTCTTCACTAAATGTAATGCAATTTCAACAACAGAGTGATAATATATTGAGTTAACAACAATCATGGCTGCTTTTTTAAAAGTTTTATTTATGTGTTAACAACTAGTTTGTTAAAAAGTTACTAAAAGCTAACATTAGCTAAGCATTAGCTGGCTGGCTAACAATGTCAATCATACAGGGAATTTATAGAGTTACCGTTAGTTTGATTCAGTAAATGAATTGATTTGTGGAACACCTTTGAATAATAAAGCCTACTTTTTATCTTTGGGCTTGGGCTAAGGTATGAAGTATTTTTAAGGCAATACGCTCAAGTCCAAATGAAGACACGAGTCACTGTTGTTAAAATCTGAGTCGAGTTAAAGGTGATTTTAATTTTACCAGGTCAAGTCTAAAGTCATCAAACTTGCGAGTTGAGTCTGACTCGAGTCCAACTCATGTGACTCAAGTCTACATCTCTGCTTGAGAGCTCTCTGACCTTTTGAGTTTCCAAAATCCTTTCCAAACCAACAAAAATGAATCAGTATTCCTCATAAATTAACCATCTGACGAAAAAGAAAGTATGAATATTGCTCACCAATGTTTCAGTAAAACAAAACCTTTGAAAATGTACGTTTCTAACTCACTTAATATTTTGCATATGTTGCCAAATGACTGATTTAGTCATGATTTGGCCATTCTTTGTTGTTCTGTTTTTCACTCATGTGCTCTGGCTTCCTTTTTTCCCTTTCTGAATTTGACTACCCATCTGCACTGAGTCTATTCTGGGTGTTCAGGTTTCTGAAGGTGGTTATTTGGTTAGAGGTGTGATCCAGTAATCGGAACGATCCTTCCTCTCAGTGATTTGCTTTCTGATCATTGAGTTCCTCAGTCTGGAGTTTCTGAAAACGTGAGCAGTAATGTACATATTCAAATATGTATGGTGTGACATGTTGTATATGTGTGTCTGTTATTGTACGTCACCAACTTTTTCCACATGCCTGTTGGTTGCTATCCATGGTACTCTGTGGGCCTGTTGATGAAGTCACATTTTTTAACTTTCCAGGAAATAAATAGACTGTCCACCAGCTATTTTTCCAGTGTGACCTATATATGTACGTATATTTAGATGTTCATAGTATGTTTAGTATAATTTTTTGGAAACTTTTACTACTGCCATGTTGCCCACTCTTCGCATTTACCTAACATGCTGTAATGATGACAATTATACTCATGAGTGTATTTAAAGGATGAAAATACACTGTATTGTTCTTTTTACTTTAGCAAAAAGAAACAGTAATCATAACTGATAATACCTCACAAATTAGTTGTGTAACCTAACCTTAATTTTATTGTAAATCTATTAACAAAACATTACTTGATTCACAACGTGAATAAATGTTACTTATATGCTTATGTATTTCTATCTGTCTTTGCCTTTCTACATTTGTTTCTCCAATAGTCCATTATTTATTTAATCTTTAAAGGTTCAGATAAGATAACCTACAGTATATCAGCACAGATTAGGGTAAATGTTAAATGAGAAGAAGTTTTTGGTTTCACTGTGACTCAACATGAGCCAAGTCATAATTTTATCTGTGCTTCCTCAAATTCAACTTCTTTTTTTCTTCTTGATTTGTTATCGCAAAGTTGCATTCAGATGATTTACATACAGATGTGCCCGTACTGGAAGTCTCACTTATTTACAGTATACTTCATCAGGTATGTCCTGCAAATTTATTTGTTAATGTCATTCAATTTCAAGGGCTAGGTTCATGTTCAGGGTAGATTTCATGTTTTACCAGTCTCTACAGGATTTTGTGGACTGTTTTTGGGATTGTTGCAGCGTGAAATCTGCATGTTGTAATGTTAGAAGGTTTTTTTTCCCAATGAAATTGCTGGGGGCAAGTGAAAATTGGAAAAAGAAAAAAGTTGTGATGCTGTCATAGTTTTGGAGCATACTAGTATAAGCATTAAGTATTTCCCACATAGCAGCTAATCACCGAGGACAGAGCCTCTCTCCTACTGCGCTCTCTGCCTGGTTAGCACAAGCTAACTTGATAACAACTTGATCTGATTCGTACTTATCATATTTTGCCACATGGGCAGAAGCCTCGCAGCAGCAGATACCATCCAACACCGAACTGTTCATCTCACACCGACATCGAAATGGCTCCACTGTGTTGACAAACCGGTTAATAAACATTGGGTAACGTTGGCTGTGTTACGCTAACAGTTAGCCCTGTCACTGTGTTTGTGTGACTTTTGCGCTCCCGCAGCAGTAGTCTCACGATGAACAATGAGAGACAAAAAGAGAGAGGGGGTGAGTGAGTCAATACGCTGTACACAGCTCTACAGCGAAATTAAATTTGACCTGTTTTAAATAATCAAATTTACAGCAAAGTTGCAGTGATTGGACAAAATTGCAAGGTCATGTAGAATTCACGGGGATTTGTTGAATTTGTTTTAACATCCTGGAGGGCCTGTTTTACTTTAAGTTTGTTGGAGGCAACCCGGTCTCACTCCGAAGTTGTCGAAATCTGGCGCTTTGGCAATGACTTCTGGCGTCAGACACCGACAAAAAAAAGCCATCCTTTAATGTCGGAATGATATATGGCTGGTCGCCAGTGGTGTAGTGGTAGTTGATGAGGTGGGTGTACTGCTAGGTAGATAGGTAGGTTATTGATGAGGAAGTAGGCATACTCTCCTATATATTACAATGGCATTTTAGCTGATAGGTCGGTATACTGTAACTGGATAGAAAAAGAAGTGGATATACCCCGTACACCTGAGTATACCCTCCACTACACCACTGCCAGTCGCCATTATAGTTTAACGGCAGCTGCAGGCGTCAGGGACAAATGCAGCGAGACGAGAACTTCTGTTCTTGTAGCTTGCTGCTTGGTCTTTTTTCCTAAACCCAACCATGTGTTTTTGTCGCCTTAACCTAACCACGTGCATTAGCTGTTGAAAGAAGAAAAACATCAATTTGCGGTGTTGTACCGACATAGCGTGTTTATTTTGAAAGAGACTGTATGTAAAAGGTAAATTTCCTGTGAAAACAGAAGTGTATTTTGAAAGAGAGAACGTCACAAAGTGTCCCAGAACGTCAACAACCAACCGAACCCGGGGTACCTTGCACATCGTATCTGGATGCGGAAAGTCCATGACCAAATGTCGGTAGGTGACGAGGTCAGGGCAGAGATATTGGATGAAGCGAGATACCCCATCGTAGGCTTATCCAATGTTAAGAAAACGGTTACTCTTCCTGTCTCCTAAGTGGCCGTGGTTAGCTCTCCCTCCAATCAGAGCCTGTTCTCCCTCAACGCCCCCCTCCCCACCACCGTGTTGAACAGAGGCTCTGTGGATGTCTGTGTATGCGGATCGAGAAGCAGGTGGAATGAAAATACATTCTTCCTATTATTGCAGCCAATTGTTGCACAAAGCTTGGGCATTTTTTATTTATTACTAGCGGTAAATAACTGTTTGTAAGCTGACTATGATTTTACCGCCTGTTTATCAAGATCACAAGATCTCGCGAGAACCTGTTTTCTGAGACGGACAGGGCTCAAACAAAGTTAATTTTCTCTTGATCTGTGCGGATGAAAAATGCAGCTTTAGTGTCAGAATGTTGGTAAGATGTGTGGCTTGTGGAAAACGAACCCAATATTTACTTTAGTGACTATAAGGCGAAAGAATTGACCATAAATTGTGATCACGTTCATTTTCCTCACTGACGACAATACATTCAGAGCTGCCGCAAGTCTCCTACGGGGGTGTGGCGCTGATGTCACTGAATCAGGAAGTGAGCTGAGTGGGGTATCTCGCTTCATCCAATATGTGATTTTTTTGGAGAAGGATTTTACAACTTCCTTGGCTAATCAGAAAGCCCGTTATTGGACTGGTCAACTGCAGAGACCCAGGATCAGTTCTCGAGAGCTGTATCTCTGTGTTGTTTTAGGCGAGAAACCAGTGATGGATCATGCCTTTGTCAGTGCATTACTTGTACTGGTTGACTGTAACAGTCAAAGAGGGGGGACTACTTTTAATATACTTTGTAGGGGTATGTGTGATGGGGGTATTGTTGATGACTCATATGCACCACACTTGCAGCATACCTACAGCTACATTTTGTTAGCTTTAACCAACTCTATGTATGCAGTTAACGATTTAGTTTAGGGTATGGTTATCATTAGTATCCATAACTCTGTGACCATTTATCTCTTTAAAAATAAACTGCACCTGTTGTTTTCAGTGTGCAGTCGATTCCCATTGTGCTGCTAAATGTTTTAAATGTCACAAAGCAGAACCAAACTCGAATCTTCAAAAACAAAACTAACACCTTTTAAAACTTCTCACCCCAGAGTTTCCGGTGTCGTCGAACAGCTGCACATCAAAGCCTCCCTGAAAATCTCAGAGTGACAGTCAGTGCATTGTTTGAAACGGTTTTTTTTTTTCTTTCAGTTCAGGTACTATTTGTTCTTGACCTCGTCCTGATGTGCTGTGACCTACCATAATCTTCTTTTTAACTGAACTTTAAGTTCCCCTATCTCTTTACTTTACACACTTTGATTTAGTTATAGAAATACATCTTTAATATTTGCAGTAGGTATTAGACACCTTTTAAGACTTCTTGAATAGTTATATGCGTCTACCACCTTGTTTGAAAGCCATAAAGAGCAATCTGCATTGATCTGGAAATAATATAAAGCCATGCAGGGCTTAAAAAGCTAAAATCAATAAACTTTTCTGGACCTATAATTGGACCAAAATGAAACCTTGGTTCACATCTTTTACATCCACAGGTGTTAGCATACCATTTAAAAATAATTCAGCGTATTTACTCTCAGTTTAAAATTAAGCTGCATATGGCCAGAAAGATCCTGATTTATATGAGAGCTGAAGCAGAGATGAAACACTGAAATCTGGTCCTGTGATCAGTGGAGAGTAAAACACATGGCGTGGAATTGCCCAACAGTTTCACACTGATGCCGAGACAGAGAGTTTAGTCACATCTTCCCAATAAAACCGTTTGACACACTCAGCAGCACATTATTACTTGTCAACCCTGAGTAACTGTGGTCAATTTGTGTATGTTAGCTGTCAGTTAGGGCTCTGCCAACATGCCTTTTTGAAGACTAATGCAGACATTGATAGTTTTGTTTCATATGTGTAAAGATACATTTGAATTAAGTTAATAAAAATAAGTTCTTGTATTAGCAGTCTCCCCTTTTAATGTACCAAATGTCATTTTCTTACATTTGAAGCTCCTATTGTGTTTTTTTAAATGACGCTTCGAATGTCTGTCATCATATTTTATGATGTCATCACCATAAAAATCGACACACTGTTGTTAAAATGGCATTACATTTGATGAGGAGTGCATTATGACTGAAACTCAAAATTTAGAACTTGGGACTTGACTTGGGACTTGTGGGTCTTCACTTGCTACCTGACTTGGGACTGGCTTGTCTTGACTTGGGACTTGCTTCTGACTTGCAAAACAATTACTTGGTCCCATCTCTGATTAACGCCAACACATATGGATTGAAGCAGAAGATTTCAGAAGCCAAGAATGAATGAATTTTTGAAATTATTACATCTATCATTTTTTCAATATATTTTGACTTTTGGACTTAACAGCTCTCTGGAGTTATTAGAAGTGTTTGGCCCACACAGATCACAAACAATCCTACGCAGCCACCGGTGGAATCTAATTCTATGAATAGTAAAATACTAATAACATTAGTGTAGGCCCAATCTTTATCTGCAACTGTGCCAAAATACCAGGTTTAAAGAGAACAAATAGACATGCTATAAAAAAAATGCTGCATTGCATTCAAATGTTGTTGATATAGAATTCAAATGTCACCATTGTAAAGCTTTGAACTGATTGGAACAGCCCTTAATACAACACACATTTAGAATGGGCATGATGAGATGAATGAGACCAACTGTGTGTAAACAAGTGGTGACCGTGGTTTTAATCCAAAAACACCTCTATGGGAAAAGCTTTTCAGTCAATAGGACTTTTTCACAGTGGACATTTTCACTTGTCATAGCAGGAACGTGTGAGCAATTATCAATGTCTGAGCTCCATTAAATGTCCCAGCATGTACAATAGCAGGACCTTGGAACTGGCAAAACTAACAGGCATGCAGTCATTGTTAGAGATATGAATTACACCTGTGGTTTTCCTGCAAAGACCTGCTAAAATTCTATGATAAAGGTTTCCTGGGGGGAAAAACTGCATCATGAAGACAAAGGAACAAGTATTTAGATGGATACTTCATCAGTCACAGTTTTGGCAAGATATATTTAAATGACCTGTGGGCTACCAGGCATGGAAGGTTCTATGGCCTTATCCGAAAGTTATTGAGCTTTTTGGACCATTTGATCCATGACAAACACTGCACACCACCAGAAATCCATGATTCATAACATGAAGCCTGGTAGTGTTCGGAAACTCTGAGCACTCTGTAAGAAAATTGCCACTATTGCCAGTCTTTGTATTCTTATTCTATTGATATTTACAGGACATTGGGGAAAGATTTGCCATACATTCCACCAATACAACAATCCCAAACATAAAGCTATGGCTACACAGTAATGGCTTCAATACAACAATGTTAAACTGATGTGATTTATTTATTTATTTAGCAGTGTTTTACAGGACACTCAACTACGTCAATGCTCTGGCAACACCAAGTTTAAGTCCAAATTTGTGGCAGGACTTAAATTGCTTTTTAGCTTACAGTGCCCATGAAACTTGTCCGAACTGTACAACTGAATCAATGATTTTGCATTTTTTTATGTTTGTAGTTATTTAGGTCCATTTTTAGTATAGTATAGTTTCTGTTAATCACTGTCAAAATGTCCTAATTTCTGTACATCTGCTGTGATTCAATGTTAGAGAAACACACAAGCCAACGGGGAGTGGTTGCTTTTTATAGGCAATGTATACTGGTCTAACCTTAAGTTTATGTGTGTGTGTGTGTGTGTGTGTTCGGGCGGGGGGATTCTCCTCACACACAGGGGGAAGTCCCTGATCGGGCAGTGAGTTCTTACCCAAATGAGCTTCCATACTGAAATACGGGCCTATCTCACTCTCATCTTCAAACCAAGGATTCTCCCACCACTTCTTCATCTCGCCAGGTGAGTGCCCTAACCCTAACCCTAACCTGCTCTATTTTTCAACCTACAATAGGTCACATTACCAAACTGAATGTTGTGTTTTCAGTATTTGTGGTCACAATTTGGGGTCCAGGTGGGAATCGAATCCTCAACTTCAGCTAGCGTCCTCACACTTTCTTAATAGCGTGATGAAAACACGAGTTGAAGTTTGGAGTTGGCAACTCTGCGGCTCACAGTGAGCTCACTGGTTACTAGAAACTTCTTAACTTTGCTACAGTCTTCACTTACATTCACACACATATGCACAACTTGTGAGACCAAATGTGAGAAGCTTATAAAATGGAAACAAAGATAAATAGTGAAAAAGCGCCAACAAAACTCAATAAGGAAGCACAAAAATAGATAAGTACATGACAAAGAGGACAGATAACTCTAAATAATGACATTGGTTTGTATGGAAATAAGCTTTTTTGTTTTGATATTGGCAAACATGTATTATATGTTTATGATAAGTACACTTCTAACTACATGAAATTTAAAAGGGGGTCTAAGTAAGTGCTGGTTATCAGGATGTGCCAAATATACTGTAGAACACTGCAGTTGAGGGCGGAGGAGGTTTAAACGTGTGTCTGTCGCAGTCCGCTGACTCAGTGCTCAGTGGAGCGAAGAGGGCTGTGTTTGCGAAGAAAGACCTAATTTCTCAACAGATGTAAGTTCATGTGTTGCGGGTAGTGTTAACAGCAGGGCTGGCATGTTGCTGATTGCCATTTATATTTGATTGACTAGACTTTGTACATGTTTTGCAGGGTTCGCTCTAAAAAACAGAACCACCAAAAGGAAGTGGGTCTGCTTTGCCTTTGAAGCAAAGGCAGAAAATACCTTTCGTAGTACAGAAGCCTTTCTTTAACTCTTTCAGTATACATCAAAATAATCGTGTTTCATGTGTGCAAGTGCAGACTTAAATGTATTTTTCCTACAACTATCCTGCATTAGTACACCTCACACTTGCTTCTTACATCTAATATAGATAAGCTAATATTTTTGTATCAAAAACTACTGAACTTAATCAAATGATTTCCAGATCATATTGGCATAATATATTTTCTAAGAAGTTCCTCCTGTGGGATTAAACAAAAGTCCAGTATTTAGCAAACATGCTATACAGACATGTGGCTTGCATGATATAGTATACAATAGTAAAATATAGTTAGTTTCACACAGTATTATATACTAGTATGGTGTAGTATAGTATAGTATAATATCGTATAGTGCATTTTAGTATAGTAAGGTAAAGTAAAGTTTAGTGCAGTATACTTGTATAGTATAATACAGTATAGTATAGTGCAGTAAAAGTGTGTAGTATAAGACGGTATAGAATAGTACAGTATAGTGTTTTATAGTATAGTATAGTATACTTGCATAGTGGTAAAGCATAGTGCAGTATAGTGTTTTATATTATAGTATAGTGCAGTATAGTGTTTTACAGTATAGTGCAGTATACTTGCATAGTATAATATGGTATATTATAGTATAGTGCAGTATAGTGTTTTACAGTATAGTGCACTATACTTGCATAGTATAATATGGTATATTATAGTATAGTACAGTATAGTGTTTCATAGTATAATATGGTATAGTACAGTACAGTATAGTATTTTATAGTATAGTATAGTGCACTATACTTGTATAGTATAATATGGTATATTATAGTATAGTACAGTATAGTGTTTCATAGTATAATATAGTGCAGTATACTTGTATAGTATAGTAAGGTATAGTATCATACAGAACAGTATAATGCTGTATATTGAGGGACAGTATGGTGTAATATGGTGCAATATACTGTACTAGTACAGTATTAGTCAGTGCTGTATAGTATGATTTAGTGTAGCCAGTATGGTATAGCATTGCTTATCTGTGTGGAACTGTTTATCTCTATGATCCCTGTTACATGAACAAATCATTAAATATAGTACAGTACAGTATAGTGTAGAATAGTACAGTATACTAGTATAGTACAGTACATAACAATATACTAGTGTAATACATTAGCATAAGCTATATTTATTCTACTACAACAACCACAAAGTAAGACCCTGAAAGACCAAGTCAGATATCACTGCCTACTAACTATACAGCACTGTAATTCCTATGATGAAACAAAAAAGGTAGTGACCCTGGCTTGTAAACTGGTCTATGTAGTGGACGTAAACTCGGGTAAACTGTATCTTCCTGCCTGTTTTCTTAACTGGTGTAGGTCAGTGTATCAACGACATAGCTACATGCTACACATGCATTGACTAGATTATCTTTTACATATTTATAGTTACTCGCATGCCATTGTTATGTTCTCTCTGTTTATATGTATCTCTCTGTTGTGACATGTGTTTGTCAGTGTGAGTGTCATCAGAGCTGATGGGTAGAAGCTGCCGTGAAGGTCAGTTCTGGGATAACTTGCTCACAAGATGTATAGGCTGTCAAACGATATGCAAAGATGAACGTGTCGATCCCAAATGCACCAGTTACTGTGGTGAGTACACACTCGCACAAATACATATAAATCCATAGTTGTTGCAGTCTGTGAAAATCAAAGTTCACTGAACATTATGCACTGAACTTATTACCTTTATTTGTCTTAAATGTGGGCACAATAGTTTTAATAGTTGGCAACATTTAAGGGCGACAAAAAGAACTGTGTCAAATCTAGCATGGAATACTTACTGCCCTTCCTATCAATGTATTAAATAAACAAGATATGGATGTAACCAGTTTTTGAGGGACAGTAAATGTAATGGTACATGGACAGGACAGAATTGAATTCAGTTTACTGTATGTCCTTTTCCTTTTCTGATGTTAGAATCTGCACATTGTAAAGCACGGCCTGGCCACTACTATGATGGGCTGCTAAAGAAATGTGTAAAGTGTGATGAGGTTTGCGGTGGACCTCCAGCAGAATGTTCCCAGCACTGCCAGAGTGAGTACTGACCCCACTGGCCTGGATAAGGGCTTTAATAATTGAGTGACTAACTCTGTTTTCTGGAAGCATACATGTTGAGTTATACCTCAACGGACAAAGTTTTCAAGGCACTAGATGACGAACTAGAAATGTTTAAAAGGTACACCAGTTGCAAGCGTACCTAAATACAATAGCTACAGTTAGAAGTCCACCACTTTTGTATAATTGGACTGAATGGTATTTGGTCTGCGTGGGTAAAGGATGCTTACTTCTGTGCAGATACTAAGGCTTATCTGTTGTACTTTGGTGGAGAACATGGGTAGTTTGGGGTTTTGCCCATAGGGCTTGGTATCAGTGTTTGGTACCTTTAAGATATCAACTGAAATAACCCAGTATCAAGTAGTATTAAAATGTTTCCAGTCAAACCATACCTGCATTCAATCCTCTTTGTACCCAGATCAAGAAAAAATATGTGGTTCTGCTTGCAGCCAATCACCACACCAAGCATTCTTTAATAAAATGCAATGTGTGATTGACCCATTACAGCAACAGCCACAACCCATACAGTCTGTGGTGTTGGTGAAGTCAAGCACAGTGTATTTGGTGAGGCTGATAGCAGTTGAGCGTGCTGAGGTGCCACCAGAATGTTCAAAAGTATGGCAAAAGTATACACCTGTGCTCTCTATTTAAAACAAATGCATAAACTGCAGGAAAATTGGTATGACTTAAAAGGTAGTGGTACTGGTATCATAATTTTTTAAATGATACCCAGCCCTAGCGCCCTGGAGGCCTACAAACCAATAGCCATGGCATTACCATATTTCATTTGCCCAGGGACCTTTGTTGCATGGTACTTATTTCCTTCTCCCCTCTTGCTGTCATCTCTGCACTATTGGCCGCCCAATAAACACATACAATGTCCCGAAAATATGTGCTGTTTTGTTTTTCAGAGATATTCTTACCATCTATCCCCCAAGCACCACAAGTTCCAGTGACCACCAAAAAGCTCTCGGTTGAGGTTATGTCATACATGCCGAATTCCAGAGGGACCTTTATGCCAACAACCTTAGAAGACTCGACTATTCTGCTCTATTCTCTGCTGGGCCTGTGCATGGTGCTGCTGTTCTCTAGCTTGTCTTTAGCCATGGTAGTCTTAGTGAGAAAAACCAAGGCCAAAACCTCCAACCCAGGACCCAGAGAGGCTAACCACAACCAGGAGAGTGCGGTCCAGATAGGTCAGGAAGTTGGCCGACCTGGGCAGAGCTCTACAGGTTAGTGAAAGTGCTATCCATTTAGGGTGGTGAAATTTTAATATTTCATGATGTGAATGTGTGGATTTTTATTTTGTTTTGTGTTGGCTTTGCTTATAGAATGCTGGTTAGAGGTGTTAACATGCATAGGGTTCACTCATCATTTCCCGTAACCGCTTATCCTGTTAGGGGTCGGGAAGGGGCTGGAGCCTATCCCAGCTGACATTGAGCGAGAGGCGAGGTACACCCTGGACAGGTCGCCAGACTATCACAGGGTTGACTCTGTGCTCACTGGAAATGGTAAATGGACCTGCACTTCTATAGCGCCTTTCTAGTCTTCTGACCACACTACAAGTCACATTTATCCATTCACACACACATTCACACACTGGTGGCCGAGGCTACCATACAAGGTGCCACTTGCTACTCAGCTACTCAGTGGAGGAGCTGGGGATCAAACCTCAGATCTTCTGATAAGGGGACAACCTACTCTGCTTCCTGAGCCACAGCCAATCTACCCACCCTTCGGTTTCCACTGGTTAGCTAATGTTAGCCTTGGCTGCTCTGCGCTGTGCACCATCTGGCTCTGTTGGCAGCTAGCTGGTGGTGCCACTCATTTGGAGATTACCGCTGGTAATGCTGTCTAGGTGGCAGGACGGCGTTGCTCCAGAAACATGGTGGTTCCCCTACAGTCTCCCCTCAGGTCTCTCTGGTGAGTAAGTGGCTTCATTTTCACGCTGCAAAATCCCTTTAGCATTATTAACTATGTTTGCAACACCAGCCGTGCTTACACTGCTAACAGTGCCAACAGAGCAAACACTGATAACATAGTTAACAATGCTAAAGGGGGGCTGCGGTTCAAAACTGAAGTGCTTACTCACCAAGGCAACCAGAGGGAGACAAGAGGGTGGGCAAAATGTTCCTACAGCAATTCTGTTGGGTCTAGACAACGTTACTAGTGGTAACTGCTGAATGAGCAGCACCGCTAACTATAGGTCAGAAGCCAGGTCTATCCCTCAGGGTGGATAGAGTAGCAAGATTAACCTATAGACTGACATCCATAAAACACTCAAAAATATTCTCTGCAGCTAACCCTATATCACCCATCATATCTTTTTTCATTATTATTATCTTGTATTTCAAAAACTCATATCAAATATCATGGCATCTGTTCCATATGTCTTTCTCTGTCTTTCCACAGATTTTATAACAAATTCATACCGCACCACTGACCGCGAGCCATCATATGACTCCAGCCCTACAGAAACCTGCATCTGTGTCCACTGTTTCCCCGATCTGAAAGCACTAGGCCAGGGCAACGACAGGCCACCAAGAGCACCTTACACATTCTACCAGCAACCTGCAATTCATAAAGCCCAGTTCCAAAATGGAGGACCTGTCTGGACTGAGGAGAACCTATACACCTCAGGAATGGAGATGCAGGAGGAGCCTGCACTGGGATGAGGTTCATCAGTTGTCTCATAGGACAAGTGGAGTGTCCCCAGACCATAGGAGAAGATTGTCAGTGTATTGAATTTTCAGTCATACATGGATACTGTCACAAGGCAGTAAAAAGCATATGTAAAGAGTATCACTGAAAATTAATCAACGAGTTAACCTATCAAGATCATGTCCTTTCCCTAATTGGAGGGACCAAGTGTGTCCAGGAGCTTCTTACCAGGTATTTTTGGGCTTACCGAGCACCAATGTTAAGGCCCTAACACACCAATTTGACAGCAAAGAAAAGACTGACTAATGCTTTGCTTCACGTTGCCTCATGACTTCTGAAACAAATGGAAACATCAAGGGACAAAACAAAGTAGCTAACTATTTACATGACACTGAATCTCTGAAATGATCTTATCATATGCAAATTGTGGAAAGTTTCTGCTGGCACTGTTAGGTTTTGCTTTTCAGCTAATAATCCTGTCATTGTGGAAGAACAAAGACAAGACGGAGGTGAACAATACAGAGAAATGGGTGAAATCCCTGCTCCACTGGGCCGACAGTTCTCTCTAATTGACTGCCTCTGATTCCACAAGTCAAACAGCTGTGACAAGGACTGACTAGTGCCAATGGAGGAAACCTACCAGTTACGGTCACCCACACAAGATCAATGATGACCCAACAGCATCTGATTGCTAACTGTTATCTTGGCATGTCACATCACATTTCCAGAAGACATCTTGGTAACACTTTACTTGAAGGTATCTACATAAGAGTGGCATGACACTGTCATAACTATGACATGAACTTGTCATGAACATTATGTACATGTCATAAACGTTTATGACTGTTGTCATTAAGTGTCATTCTGTTTTTGTAATGACAAGTTGACATTGTTTGGATTGTCTTGATTATGACAACTTGACATTAACCAGGATGACATAACCAGAAGATGTCTTTAGATCAATGTCAAGTGTTCATTATAAGGGCATCCCAAACAAATTTAATGTCAACTTGTCATGACAAAGACAACTTCTGGTAATGTCACTTTGATTTTGATTAATGTCAAGTTGTCATAATCAAGACAACCCAAACAATGTTAACTTGTCATTACAAAAACTTAATGACAGCAGTCATAAACATTCATGACACGTATATAATGTTTATGACAAGTTCATGACAGTGTCATGTCATAGTTATGACAGTGTCATGTCACTCTTATGTAGATACCTTTAAGTAAAGTGTTACCTACATCTTTTCAGAAACCTACAGTCACAGGGAGACACTACTTGTGTGTCTAAGTACATGACTCCTGCCCTCCAGACATGTTTATTGCTTTTTTCACCAAAACCAGTGAAACACACCACATGTAAAATTATTAGTAGTGACAGTCCAGCGTAAGTATCAGTGGTAAAGAACTTTCAATCTGCTAACTACCGTGATGCACAGTTAGTTTGTAGTTGCTGATGTGAAAAACATTCAAGTTCTACTGATTCCCTTAAGTTCTTCATCCTCATCAGGTTTGCAACAATAACAGAGAAGCAGTTGTTGGCAATGAAAATATTAGGCCTCAGGCACCCCCCCAACAGTGCTCATTAAATACCTATAAAAAGAAAATCACACAAGTAAAAGCAAAATCTGAATCTAAGACATAAAACAGTGTAAGTTTATATACATGGCTGAAATATTAACAAAAAATAAAGGAACATCAATTTGTATAAACAGTATTGCAAATGCAAAAACTGAATGTAAACAGGAAAATAGTGAATAATGAGAAGTCATATAGCCCACAGTATACTGCATGTATACAGAGGTGTAAACAGCTGTAAAACAAGTCCTCCAACCGATACAACCAAACCAGAGCGTTCCCTAAATTAGTGCCCCTTCCAGTGGTAGGACATCAACACATCGTACCCAAACAACAAGTCGTTTACCAATGACTCCCAAAACAACATTCACTCACCAGCCACTTTATTAGGTACACCTGTTTAACTGCTCATCAACCCGAATTGCTTATCAGTCAATCATGTGCGGCAACTCAATGCATTTAGGCATGTAGACATGGTCAAGACGACCTGCTAATGTTCAACCTGAGCATCAGAATGGGGAAGCAAGGTGATTTAAGTGACTTTGGATGTGGCATGGTTGTTGGTGCCAGACAGGCTGGTCTGAGTATTTCAGAAACTGCTGATCTACTGGGATTTTCATGCACAACCATCTCTAGGGTTTACAGAGGATGGTCCAAAAAGAGCAAATATCCAGTGAGCAGCAGTTCTCTGGGTGAAAATGCCTTGTTGATGCCAGAGGTCAGAGGAGAACGGCCAGACTGGTTCAAGACGATAGTACTAGACAACAGTAGCTCAAATAACCACTTGTTACAACCAAGGTCTGCAGAAGACCATCTCTGAACAGACAACATGTCGAACCTTGAATAAGATGGGCTACAACAGCACAGGACCACACCAGGTGCCAATCATGTCAGCTAAGGAAACTGAGGTTACAATGCACACAGGCTCACCAAAATCAGACATTAGTGGATTGGAGAAACGTTGCCTGGTCTGATGAGTCTTGATTTCTGCTGCGACATTCAGATGGTAGGGTCAGAATTTGATGTAAACAACATGAAAGCATGGATCCATCCTGCCTTGTATCAACGGTTCAGGCTGCTGCTGGTGGTGTAATGGTGTGGGGGATATTTTCTTGGCATACTTTGGGCCCCTTAGTACCAACTGAACATGGTTTAAACACCACAGCCTACCTGAGTATTGTTGCTGACCGTGTCCATCCCTTTATGACCACAGTGTACCCATCTTCTGATGGCTACTTCCAGCAGGATAACGCACCATGTCACAAAGCTCTAATCATCTCAAACTGGTTTCTTGAACATGACAATGAGTTCACTGTACTCCAATGGCCTCCACAGTCACCAGATCTCAATCCAATAGAGCACCTTTGGGATGTGGTGAAATGGGTGATTCACATCATGGATGTACAGCCTAAATATCTGCAGCAACTGTGTGGTGTCTCTGAGGAATGTTTCCAACACGTTGTTGAATCTATGCGACAAAGAATTAAGGCAGATCCAAAGGCAAAAGGGGTTCCAACCTGGTACTAGCAAGGTGATCCTAATAAAGTGGCTGGTGAGTGTATATGACCTGTTGCAATTTTAAACATGTGGTTAATGTTGTTAAAGTGTTGCAGTTTGGTTAGGTTGAGACACCAAAACTACTTCGATAGTTTTAGGAAAAGATCATGGTTTGGGATAAAATATGTATGTTTCTTACATATCTTAAGTTGGGTCTTTAGCTTACATACGTAAGTTTTGTACATAATACGCAAGTTAAAATAACTCACTGTTGACTTTTTGTTTCACATGAAACACAAAGAGCACTGTACCCTGATTACCTCCCTACAAAGACTTTGTCGCTCTTTATAGTATTTTACCTTTTTTCTTCATTTGCTCTTGTTATAAGTGCTACGGCCACCTTAGGTTGCCACCTAACAGTAAACTTTAGCATGGGTCGTACTAAGCTGCTTGTACAAACAAACTATCTTTGGGGGAGGACAGTCTCAACAGTATATAAGGGTAAAGTGACAACAGTGATGAGCTCTGAGCTCATATGTGCTGTGGCCTCTCCTGTTGGGTACTGCCCACTGTTCAGATGAAGCCCCGTTAGTCCAAAATCTATCCCGTTGGACAAGAGCCCATTTCTGCGACAGCTCATTATGATAAAAATGAACAGGGTTCACATATTTTCATGGACAAATTTCAAAACTTTTTCATGACTTTAAAGGGCCGACAATAAAATTTCCATTTTTGAAAAGCCTGGGCTTCACTAAGTTATGGTACTTTTTTTTTTTTTTTTTTAACACATTCATGCTGCAGAGTCTCACTTTTCTTAAGAAATGCTGCCACACTACATCACATATACGCACACTCTTAAAGGGGAAGGCTTGGCCGGTATTAGTCATGGAAAATGAGAGCGGTGCAAGTTTTCCCTTTGATGCAAGCAGCAAATAGGTTGTTTAAGTTAATTTGCCTTACTAGACATTGCACATCCTGCAACACGACTCTTGCACATCGCAGTGTTGATGCTGAAACAATATATCCTGCAGCCCTAATCGACACCTTAGTACTACCTTATGTCAACAGCTAGTTTTACAGAATATACATTTGCTTTTATGTTAAGATTACAGTAACAATTAATTTCATTATACACAACAATATTCCAGGATTTTTCCAATACTTTCGATGACTTTTACTAACTCCATGACTTTTCCAGGCATGCAAAACAAGATTGTAAAATTCCATGACTTTTCCAGGTTTTCCATGACCACGGAAACCCTGAAACACCCATTGCTCCGAAATCACGCTTTTCAGAAAACACATACTCCCTGCAATTACACAACCCAATCACCAGAATTTTTAAGTTCACATTAAATGTCTGCAAACCACAGATACATTAGCATTTGTCTATAATGCTGCACTAAATGTGTGATTAGGTTTTGGGACAAAAACCGCTTAGTCATGTTGAGGATAAGATAATGTTTTGGTTTAAAACACCTACGTTTGGTGACACAGAAGTTGCTGGAAAAGCAGGGTCAAGTCAGTGAAAAACAATTGGCATCAGTGGCTCAGGTGCTGCTGGGAAACTAACTGCTGGGAGGGTGTATTTTCAGAGAAACTTGACTTCAAAGCAGTGGACATTCTTTTTTGGGATAATGGTCTGTCGGAGATATGGGCTTGCGGCCGAATTTACAGACTAATGGGGCTTCAAATTTAGAAATGTATTTGTATGTGCAACTGCTGGCTCAATATGTATGTAAATTGTGTATACAGAGTTGTGTATATTTGTGGTGTGATAGTTTAGTGTCATGATTCACAATCTCCTTGTATGGCTTTGCCACAATAAGTAACAATAAAAGCTTGATATTGGAAACATCGGGAGAGAACCTGTTCAAATTATCATACATTTTTAAAGTGTGTCTCTAGTCTGTTACCATCCTTCAATCAGCAGTATCATATTACGTACATTCACTTAAACACTTCATTTAATTCAATTCAATAAATAAGAGGCACAAAAGTGTTTACAGATATAGATTTTCTTTATTTGAGTGTCGTTCCATCACTGTGTCCAGTTCTTGCAGCAGTTACATGTGTGTGCGAGGAATGACTGACCGGGTCAAGACAAAAGTTTCTTCTGATTACGACCCCGTGGCCGGATCCAGCGATATAGAAGAACAAATTGACTTTGAGGTTTCACCATTTTTGTCTCTTACATACAAACTGTACATATATACTTTTACATACATCATCAACATGTGGAAAAAAACTCCTATCAAACTGCGATACCCAGCTCAAACGGCATGCTGAATGCAAGTACTGATTCAGTACACGAACATACGGTACATACGCACGCGCACAACACACGTGCATACAAACGGGAACACACACACACACACTTTTTTTTTTCTCTTAACGCGCAAATAACACAGTTTATACAAACTCACCTACGCTGAGCTTTTTTTTCATCCCCTTTCTTGGGCACATACACGTGCACACACACACACACACACAAACACACCGAATTAGAGCAACATGCGGCCGACGGTTAACACTGCAGGATCGAGCTTCTGACCCATTATACATACTCCTTTGTTTCTTTTCTTTTTTTTTTTTTGCCATTTACCTGAAACAGCATCACGACAACGTATCTTGAACATGGAGGATAGGCCTCTGTAACGGCAAAAAAATTAACAAATTGCGGTCAAATTAAACAGAAAGAATAAAAGAAAGTAAATGAAGCTGCCGTAGCAGCAGGTTCATAAACGTTATCAGCACTATTTTTGCTTTTGTGTGTACAAAAAAAAAAAACATGATTGACGGCACAATGTAACACAGACAAACAATGTGAGAGTTTAGGGAGAATGCAAAAACCTTAAACAAACGATTTAATTACAGTATGTATAAAAATATAATATTCACTGTGTAATTTATTTCCCCCGTGACTATTGGAAGCAGCAAGAGAGGCAGAAAACTTTAACTCCTCGTTAAAGACAGTGTATCCTAAAAGTATCTGACTGACGACTACATGAGTAATTAATTAACTGTCTCTCTATACAATGTACATAATACCATTAGTCCGGTGATTTTTTTTTTTTAACTTTTTGCATTCTGAACAAAAATGCATAATAAGACAACTTCCATCCTTGAAATATTTGGTCATTTGGAGGAGTGTGGGTGTGTCAGACAAGTGTGCTTGTGTCCAGGAAGTTGCCGGTTTTCGCTAAAGCGGAGCCTCCGATGCCTGAGGAAGGCCACGACTCTGCTCGTTTGCACCTTCAGGTGTCGCTAACTGCAGCTGTGGGAGCATGAAACATGGTGAGGAACAGCATTTGTGATCAAGTAAACCTAAAGTAAGGTTTAAAGTAACCTTCTGCCCTTCTGTCTGTGTCTGAAAAGGAGAGGAAAGTAAGGATGTGACACTAATCCTCTGTTGTCTGAAATCAATTACAGACTAGTTCTGCAGTCATTTCTTTCTTACAGCAGCTGCTTTCTTCTTCATCCCCATGAATTCAAGTGAAAAACTGTTTATGCATTATTCCTTCAGGGCCCGTACAAACCTCCTCCCTTCCAAATCTCTTGCATTTTGTTTGGTTCTTGCACATTTGCACTATCAGTTCTTTCTTGAATGTTGCACAGTGGAGCTAGATTAGTATGTAGTCAGGGTGGATCCATGTTAGAGTAAGTAGTAAGTTGCGATTTAGAGTGATTCAGGTAGGCTTGTGTTTCTGCTTCCATGCCTCGTTTGTCACTCTGTTACCTTTTCCCATGCAACTAATCCTTGCGTCATCCCTCGTCTCCTCCTGCAGGCTGCGCTAAATGGAGCTACTCGTACTCCAGGAACTGTTTATGATAAAACAAAAGGTACCTGGGGAGGATAAAAGTACCATGAGGTCACACTGCAGCATCACTAATAAAAGGAGCAGTCACAGTCAAACAGCTAGAAGTAAAACAGTGACAGCATGAGGCAGCATGACGTGCTCACCCTTCACTGTCCAGGACATCCTTGATGCTGGCCTTGGTGATGATAGCGTCGTCACATTTGAACCACTGGTCCTTGTGCTGGCGGATGAAGGTGGTGTAATGGCCGCTCTCTAGCGTCCCCTGGTGGTTCACCACTGCAAATAGACTATACCTGGTGCAGACAGGGAAACAGGAGGAAATCTTGAAAAAATAAAGCTCAAAAATCCATTTTAAAATACAGACAGTAAAGATTAACATCATGGAGGTGGTGAAACTGTGAAAACTGGACAGGGAGCAGTGCGCTGAATGCGTAAGTGGGATCTGTGGAGGAGAGGAGGAGGCAGGAAGGACGACCGAAGGAGACAGGTTAATGAAAACGTGCTGCACAAGACCCACTATGCATTCTGTCAGGTCTGGTGTCAGGAGGGTCACTCAGATAACCTCAATAGCTTTCAACACAACTGTCAACTGAAGCAGCTGTTGCAGCACTATATCACCTAATGTTACCTCAACATGGGGCAAAAATGCAGAGAGGATATATTAACTCACCGGAGAGAAACAATCAGATAAAGTGTTGACATGGTTATTAGGCGCTAATATTTTCCACTTAATCATTGGATTATCAAAGGTTTAAACCACCTCTCTCAACCTGATTCCATCGACTGGTCCAGATCAGGCCAGTCTCTTCTGATCTAGAATATCAGGCTCCATGTAAACACACATAGTGAGTCAGGTGATATTCCCATTAAAGTATTTGGAACTTGGGTTCAGACTAGTTGATAACAGATGTTTGCCTTACTTGTTGTCATTGTTGAAGGGGTCCACGGTCTGCTGGTACTGCCCATTCATCCTGCTTTCTTTACTGAAAAACACAGAACAACAAACTTAGTCGCAGCTGCTCTTGTAAGAGTCTGTTTGCTCTACAAATCAAACAAAACAAAGCAAGCATTTACTGCGGTGGGACGTTCTGTTATGTGCTCCTCCATTTTCCTTTTAATTCCTGTATTGGTATTGGTGTACCACTGTGTACATACATGTGTTCAGTGTGGATGTCAACAAATAGATTATTTGGATATGAGCAGATAAAGCACTCTGAAGAGATTCAAATGCGTTTGTGGAAATTAGGTCATAGGCCGGAAGCATAAGTCAGTCAAATCATAAAATACAGACACAGACACATTGCTACAATCATCATTCAAAATCTTGATATTACTCAAACAAAAATGTCCACAAATTTGTTTAGCTATCATAGAAGTCACTTATAACTTCAGATTCAGATATCTTGACTCCATTTTCGTACAGTGGGAGGACACAGAAACACCTCGTCCCTCTTCACATGCAGTCTTTAGCTGAAATGTGTTTGCTGAGATCATTTAATTCTTCCGAAACACAGAACTTCCTTCCATCTTTCCAATTATTTTTGCTTTTGTACAACTTACTTGGTCCTCCTTTCTTTACTGTCTTAACCTGATTGATTCCTGTCTTCATTTAGAGTTTGTGCTCACCTGGAGGCCATGAAGGGTGTCATGTCAAGCTCCAACGGGAAGGAGACGTAAGTTGTGATCTTCCGCCGCAGTTTGGCCGAATGCTCAAACCTCTGCACACAAAGACAGGAGTGTTAGGACACTCCTCTGATAACCAATATCCCAGAAATTAGCAGTCAAACCAAACTCTTACTTTGAGGTGAAAACAGGCCACGATGGGCAGCTTCTTCATGGTCAGCTGCTTGGTGGACTCCTGGTAACTATGGCAACCGCTGCACTTGATCTTAGCGCTGCTGCCGAGGTGCTCCGGCCTGGTGAACCTAGACGGGAGGGGATGGGATTTAGCGCCCGTGCGTTTGTGTGTGTGCCGTGTTATCGATGCTGCTGCTGCTGCTGCTCCCTGCAGTCTCTGCTCCAGTGAATTTGGGAAGAACAGGAATTAGTTTTCAGGGAGCTGAGTGTGTGTGTTGCTCTCTAAAGGGCTTTGGCATGATTATTCTGGGGATTGGTTTTAGATTGTGTGTCTCTGAGTTTGTCAGTGTGCTGCACTTTTATTTTGGGACTATTTCAGAGGGGAAAAACACTGTTTTAAAGATTATGTGACAAATCTTGGTATAATGTGAGCTACCTGCGCAGGCAGTCTGTGAGTGTCGTGGCTCCAGTGGTGTGACTCTCTCCGTTAAGTGCTGATCCGTCTCCTCCGGGGCTGAGGGGCCAGAACGGGGTGGAGGAGCCCGGCAGGTCCAGGCTGATGTCCCAGAATGGATCTATGGTCGTCGAGACACCACTAGGAGGAAAAAAGAGACACACAAGATGGCACGTCTGTTTGAGAAAATAAAAATGCTGCATGTAGATTCAAGGTGGCTGCTGTGCGTTGATTCATCCAGCCTGTTACCCACTTCACAGGTGGCACATTAAGACATTGCACCTTTCCTTTATTCAGACAGACATAGAAGTGAGAGGAGACAAAAGAGGGAGACATCCGGGAGGCATCAACTGCTTGGCACCGTGGCTCAGACCTTTGCACTCCTAATGTTGGCAGCTAAGCTCGTTCATCTGGGCTATGAAGATAATTACACCGAACACCATTCAGAGACGCGCGCCGCAGCTTAGCGCTGGCAGTTAAGGCTATAAAACTAATGATAGCTGCTGATAGCATTCGTGACCTGAGAAAATTTGGGTGGTGACCATGTTTTATAAAGAACTCCCTTTGTTAACATCAATCATTTCTCTAAACCGCTTATGTTGTGCAGGGTTGCGGGAGGTTGGAGCCTGTTCCAGCTCACACTGGGCGAGAGGCGGGGTGCACGCCGGGCAGGCTGCCAGTCTGTCACGGGGGCTAATACAAAAACATCCTGCATGTCCTCGACTGTGGGAGGAAACCGCAGCATCCAGATGAAAGCCACACAGGTGCAAGGAGAACATGCAGAGTCCTAACAGCAAGGCCTCATCCTGCCGGTGGACTCAAACCAACAGCCCTATTGCTTGTGACAGGGTGATTCACTGAGCCACCACCCTGATCCTGATTTAAAATCTATAATCAGCCTCAAAGACCATTTGAAACTCCTTTTTTTTCTCTCTCTGGTTGTTTGTTTACTGGTAAATATTTCTCTTATATTTTGTTAATGTCTGATTATTTTGTGACTCTGCTACCTCCATATTTGTGAATGTTGGGAAGGTCAACCTGGGATGTTTTCCCCAAGCCACCCAAAGCCCAATTTAACTACTAAGTCTTGCAAATGTACTTTATTGCACACACAAAAAAAGTTCAATCAAGAAACAATAACAGGCCACCCCCATTCTTGTCTTTCTAACAGCTTAACAAATCATCCATTGGTTTGTCTACTCACAAAATGTAATCCACTGTATGCTTGTTAAGCCAAGAAGCTGTGGCACAGTTACAATTAATTCAGAATTCTGCTGCCTGGTTTCTAACAAAAACTCTGCAGCGTTCCCATATTACCACCGTGCCAGCTTTACTACGCTGGCTTGCTGTAAAATAAAGGATTAAATTCAAAATCCTTTCAATTACTTTTAAAGGGGAACATAATTTACCAGTCTACTAAACCTAAAAGTCATTAGAACAAAGGGTTCTGGTTCTGCCCTGCTCAAAGCTCATGCTAATCTTTATAAACAGATATCTGTGTGTGAATGCAGAATCTGTATGCAAGGGGACAAGATGTTGCAATGGAAATGTTCAGGTTTCCATTTGTAGTCCGTTTGTAGTCAGAAAAGTATTGATCAATCACGTTTGACACTACTTTGAGGATGTTGTACTCTTAACAATTTATGCAAATTGAGCCAGCCCCTGTGAATTCTGCATGACCACCATCTCACCATCCTGGATCAGAGCTCCTTTAAACATTGCAGCATGCATCACTTTTTTTTTTTTTAGAAAAGCTGCTGTGAAATCAGGTATTTCATTTCAACAATCACAAAAACAGCCCATGAAATCCTCAAGGGACTGGTCTGAGCAAGCACTGGTTGCCTGCAGGTAAATGGTTCATGTAGAGAGCAAAAGAGTCGGAACACATTGGCTGACATGCAATATGAAATGATGACTGATGATTTAGCTTTTTATTAGCTTTTATAGAGATTAGTCATCGCTCAACTCCAAATCCACTCTCACATCTCAGCCGGGACTGTAAACAATGACCTGCACACAGAAGAGGAGGCTGAAATATTGGCTGTTGCCCGCAGGGGCTAAATCGTTGTCAAACTGATGGCCAGTGGGTTCTGAGATTGAGCTCATGCTAACTGAGCTTTTGTTGGAACAGTCGCCCCCTAGGGGTCAGATCAGCAAACTCTGTTAAGTGTTTTAATTCTCATCTAAAGATCATTTTACTGTATTCTCAGGGGCATTTTACTGATGCTTTCTCACCCTGCTGGTGTTTAATTTCAGTTTTTATTTTCTTGAAATGCTTTTCATTGTTGATTTTGTAGCTGTGATGCACTTTGTAGCTAGTTTTGAAAAACTCTTTATACATTAAATGTCAATTTGTGTTATTACTTTTACATGTAGACAACAAACAGGTGTTTAGACTCACGATCTGGAGAATTTCTCTGTGTCTTTATTTACTGTGGGAACTGGATCCCAATCCTACGCCTATTAGTTTGTTTCAGAATATAAAGTGAGAGACAAATGCTCTATTTAATAGCTCCAACTCCTCACAAGGATGGCACTGGCCCTAACATGAGCGAAAATAAAATATGAAAGTTGTCAAAAGTGTCTGCGATTTAGTACTTTCACATTTAGAAAACAGCAGGCTTCCTGAATGCAAAGTGAGAGGACAGTTGACACTTAGGACCTTCATCATTAGCACCTTTGCTGTAACACGATGACAGAGACGTGAGCTGTGTGGGCAGGGACAGTAATGAAGAGAAGCACAAGAGATCCTCAACTCGCTCCAGTGTCGCCACAAAGGATAGAAAGTTATTTAGTTTCATGGGTAAAAATGGGGAACTCCAGTTGGATTCAGCCTGTAAATACTGACCATATGACCTAGATCAAGTGTGTTATAAACTGATCTGTGAATTGTACAATATGTCCTGTTTCTCCTTGGTCAAAGCAAACGATGAGCTTTCAATTTCAGTTTAAAAGAGAATACAAAGTGTATAACTCATAAAGCAGCAAAGGCCTTATGGCAGCAGGATTTCCTTTAGAAACCTGGTCTAGGACAGAACTTTCCTCTGATATAACCAAACACAAAGCATCACAATCCAAATTTGTGGATCACTGCATTTGCTTCAAGCTTCCCATGTGCCTGTTGTGGTCCTCAGCTGTAATAACACACAATTATTTCACAGTATGCTTAAAAATTCTTTTGATAATTATTCAATTGGTTCCTACTTTTTTTTTTTTTTTAAAGAGATCCATTTTAGACCCTAAGCCAAAGCACTGCGCTTCTAGGGCTGTAACAGTTTGTGTATTCATACTGCAGTCACAGTCTGGTGCACACAGATGCACGCAGAACATTAATGCACATAATGTGGAGCCTCAGTTTACAAGGACAAATTCTGCCCAGAGACTTTAACCTGTACACTTTCTGCAGCATGTGCTGAGGTTAGCACAATAAGCCTACTCATTTTTTTTTTTTAACCTGCTTTACCAAACTCACACTAAACACTAGCTTCTTTTAGCTGGTTTCAGGGCACACTGTGTTTTCATGTGCCCAAGCAAACCCAACACGTAGGAGGGGTCTCCTAAAAGGTGTCTGCTTAATAC
The DNA here is from genome assembly GCF_006386435.1 of Epinephelus moara. Taxonomy (NCBI): domain Eukaryota; kingdom Metazoa; phylum Chordata; class Actinopteri; order Perciformes; family Serranidae; genus Epinephelus; species Epinephelus moara. The sequence continues at coordinate 27,873,633 of NC_065518.1, read as the reverse complement.
GTTTGTCTGAATCTAGAAAAAGAAACACACCGGCAGCTTGTTGTTGTTATGATAATATCATGCTAGTAATTATATAATGACACTGTAAACACACACTACACTTCCACTGCAGTGTCAGCTACTGTAAAGTAAAGATCAAGCACTGTCTTTGACCACCAGGTGGAAGTAGAGATCAACTTTACACACTGTATGCCATAACAAGGGTTTTACTGTTGCTGCAGTGTGGCAGCTCAGTGTGTGTGATTGATGATGCGCTGTGTGAATGACGGAGGAGAGGGGAGGCAGGAGGGTCACCTCAGGGCAGGGAATTAGAGAGTTCTAATCCAGGATGGTGAGAGACAAGTGCAGTGTGACGTTTATGAGAGGCTGTTTGATCAAGACAGAACAAGCCAGGCACAGTGAGACATAATGCACCTGTGCTGTAAGACAATGCCGTATTGTACTGTTCAAGGCCGTGGGTTTGTTCTATTGAGCTTTATCTCTTTATTCAGTCTCTAGTGAGTTCTGAAAGATTTCTGGTGTTGTGTTTTTCTTTGGAAGAACCTCATACACGAGCGCACTTACTGGCAGACTTGACAGGTGACGTCAGACTGCAGGCCCCCTGTGAAGATTTGGTCGATGATGCAGTTACAGTGGTTGGGGTTGTTGGCTTTCTTCCCGTTGTCGTCTGTGTGGATGAAAACACACGCACGCACACACACACACACACACACACACACACACACACAGTCACTAAAAGCAATGCTGTGTAACTTCACAGCCACCCGCTCTGCTTCTAAACTGCACAGAGAGATGCAGAGATCCAAGAGAGATCAGCACTGTGGCTCTCCGTCTCTCTGTCAGTCAGTGCATATCTCTCTCCTCTTCATCCTCTCAACTCCCCTCATCCACCCAGCTCTCCTCCTGTCGCACCGACACTCAGCTCTCTGTCATTCTTCCTGCTTTCTCCCCCGCCTACTTCACATCTGTCTTTCTTATTTTTTGGTGTTCTGTTGGTCTCCTCGAGTGATTAAGTGTGTCTGACCTTTGCAGTGTCTGTGCAGGACATCTAGCGCCGCGATGAGGAACTCGTGGGCATCCTGCTGCTCGTAGCCGGCCAGGTGACGAGCGTGGGTCCACACCAGGTGAAGGAGACGGAAGGGGATGTGTGGCGACCGGTGGCCTGAGTAGAACTGGTGGAGGAAGGTGTGTATGTGAGAGAGAAAACACGGCCTTCTCAGCCTCTTAAGCACAGACACACCAAACCAACATTAAAGACCTAATGGCAAAGATGAAGATAATCTAGGTCGTTCATGTGCTTTCGTCACTTCATATCTCGTCATGTGCTGAGCTGAACTGCCAGTCAGAGGGATTTCACTCAGTGACGGGCCCCACCATCTCCAACGCAGATTCAACGTGTTGAATCAGTCGAAAAGCAGCCATGTGTCAACACCATGTCACCGACCGATGGCAAACCTTCGCTTGGGTGTGTCAGGGCCCCTTATCCCTCTTCTTTTACACATTTGAACAAATTCAACAAAAAAAAGAGGTGACAGTTACCTCCTGGAAGAGTTGCGACATCTCACACACCAAACAGGAGTTGCTCTGCATCTCGCATTTGTGTCTGTCGGACAGGAAGAAGTCACGCAACAGCGGCGTGTGTGTCAGCGCTTGGACGATGCAGTTCATGAAGCACGTGTTGCCCAGGTTTATCAAACCTCGCAGGCCTGAGGGTTAAGAGGAGAGAAAAAAAAAAAATCAGGCAACAAAGAAGAGACAAAGAGAAGGGATGGGTGGAGAGGTGAGGGAGGAATAAATAAAAAGGGAGGACAGAGAGAAAGAGCTGAAGAGAGAGAGAGATAATTTTTCCTGGCTGCTGCAGTGGGGCATCTGAGCTGCAGTGCTGTTAACGGCAGACAACTAAGAAACACACACACACACACACACACTTCACAGTAATACTGTGATGTCCCTGAGGCAACGTTGGACTGCACGCAGGGAAACCCTTGTCAGATTACAGCAGACCAAACCACACACAGACACAGACGAGAGGAGAGGGAGGGGGAGATAAACAGGAGAGATGGTGGAAGGAGAGGAGGAAAAAGGAAAGAGGACAGACAGCAGAGGAGCAGAGGAGGGGAAGGATGGAGGTAGTGCTCTCACAGATGAGCAGCCAGGCCTGTAATTTCCCTCACCTAAGACAGTGCCAGGGATGTTAATGGTGCTAGAGCACGTCGCTGCAGGCTGCTACAAGGTGTTAAACGTATGCCAGCTCTCCTCACTCCCACACGCAGCCAAACCCCAACACTGCTTCATTCTGATATTCCCTGCTGCTTCAGATACACGCTGCTGCTTTGCTTTCTAATATCTGTCTGATTGATAGCTGTCAGGGACACATGTAGGTCATCGTATAGGATGTCAGAGTTGAATATTACCTTACCTTTAGTTTGAAGTAGGGCTGTGACTAACGCATTAATCTGAATTGAATTTCAACATTCTTTCCATTCATTTATTCATTCATATTCCATAACCGCTTATCCTGGTGCAGGCTCGTGGGGGCTGGAGCCTATCCCAGCTGACATTGGGCGAGAGGCGGGGTACACCATGCAAAATAAAGCCTAAGTCATCTGTCCATTTTTCATTATACTGACTATTTTCAAATGGTCGGCGGGCCACCCTGCACCCCATCAAGGGGCCGGATTTGGTCCATGGCCCCTAAAGTTGAGTGCTCTAGAGCCTCGCGCCTGGCTAGAGAGAGAGTTTTTATGACCGTTCTTGACCAAACATGCTTTGAAAATAAATTCCCTGGGTGTCAGAGCTGCTTCGTACTGTATGAAAAGCTTCTCCTGCAGTTCCTGAAATCCCTGCAGCATCTGAAGGCAGCAGGACTGATACGTTATAAATCTGCAGGCAGAGCACAGTGCCGTTACGCACGGTCGTTCGCTGTTTACCTTCATTAAACTGCCTGAAAACAAGACCAGGCTGCTGCAGTATAACCATATGGACCTCTGCACACATCAGCCTGGTCGATTAGAACTCCATATTGTGCTTTTCTATGAAGGAGACACCTGGATCATAGGGCTGATCATAGCATCTTACCCAACTTTCTGTTTAGAAAAAGTAGTGTCTCATGTTTTATACACACATAGTGCAAGGGCACCGAGCTCGTCTCGCGATCTGCAGCAATAGTTTCAGCGTCTGGTCTATTTTTTAGTGAGCCACAAGTGACTCTGGCAAGAAAACACACTGAAAATGTATTGTAAACAATATAAAGTGCACATTAAATATGATATAAGCGATAGATGATAGAATATGCACCCCATGCTTTCACATATGTCGGCTGAGTCTAAACAGAAAGGAAGTAAGTTGAGCTTACCACCCTCAAAATAAAATATTAAACCGAGGCTGGGATCAGGCATGCTTTTGCACCCTCATAGAACCAAGCCTGCAAAAAGTCATAGCTGACATTATGTGCATGGTGATGCTGTATTATTTTACTTGTTAAAAATGTAATGAACCCAGATCAGGCGTGCAGTAGAACTAGAATAGCTCTGTGTGTGTGACCACGCATCATATGCACATATCTCTATGTGCAGGGCCTCGCATCCCCCTGCGACGGCCCTGCTGAGAAATGAGTAAGAGTTGAAATTTCTTCTCACTATAATCTGTGCAGACCTTAAATGGGAAAATCTTGAAGTTAGCTAATAAGAGATGACAATTTTTTTGGAATCCTAAAGCAAATATCCTCTGAGAGGAGCCAGCTTTCTTTTTAATCAGAACAGTTTAAAAGAATACATTTCCTGAGGCTATTCGCCTCTCGAATGGTAAACAGTCTGTTTTTAGCATATGGGTTTTTGGATGAAACATTTTAAAAGTCCCCTTTTACTGTAAGTGTGAAGATGTAAACTTTGCATATATATCATTGATGCTGGTGGTAACACTGCTTCCTCTTTCTGCATTTACATTTTTTCCTCCCTCTAGAGAGCCGCACTGTGTCCCGATTGGCCCAGATTGATATCAGGCGCTTTGCAGCTACACAGCCATCCTCCTCAACACTGGTGTGTGTGTGTGTGTGTCTGTGTGCATTAGAGACTTAGAGGTACTAACCAATAGTACAGTTGGAGGTGATTCTCCTCCTCTTGGGGTTGTGGCGAAGCAGCTCCAGCTCCCTCTTAGTGGGCTCCCACGTTGAGTATTTCTCCCCTATGCCTGGAACAAACAAACACATACACACATTCAAAGCATTGCATCCTTCGCTGCAACCCTTGGACCGAGAGCTGTAACGCTCAAGGGAGACATCACGCAACTTTGGCATGGTGTGTATGCAACATTGTGTGGTGCGGCTATGTGCTTTCATACCTTGCATTTTCCAGGCTTTCCTCTGTTCCTCTTTGGCAATCTGTTCCATGTCTTTGTCATAAATGTAGTCTTGGCACATAAAACAGTAAATTCCTCCATACAGCAGGTCAATAGCTGAAAGGCCAGGCGGGAGTAAGAGAGAGAGAGAAGGAGAACAAATAATGTATGAGGAAGCTGTTTTAGTCAAACGCAGAGAGACACTCAGTTTATGTTTGTCAGAGGGTGAAAAAGGTCTTTGCGTTGCTCCGAGCTGTGTGAACCGCTAACTGCCTCCTCTCTCAGGCTTTTTGTCTATTCGGGCCACGATGCCATGGCGCTGCGATGCCAGGTAGCCGGGGCTTATCTGCTGACATATCAGCTATCTGTTAACACCATCCAGGAACGGTGGAGAGACACCCTGCGAGACGGAAAGAGCGATGAGGAGTCAAAAGGTGAGGAGGAGGAAGGAGGGAGGCGCCTATCTAATTGTGCGATCTTTCCCCGCTTCACACTCGCTTAAACACTTAAATGCTCAATGGCAGGCCAAAACTCCCTTCTCTCCTCACCTGCTCCATACCCTGCAGCTACCTGTTTGCTGTTGCCATGACAACATGCCTTTAGGCTTCTCCTGGCTGTCATGCTCTGCAGGTATGGAGGTTAAAAAAAAAAAAAAAAAAAAAAGGAAGCAGGATGGATGAAGGAAGGGAGGGAAGGAAGTATACCAAAGTACAGAACTTCACTGAACTGATAGGAGAGGACGGAAAAACAGTAAGACAGACAGTTTAAGTGCAATTAGATGAAATCATTTCACAATTCTAAATATCAAAAGGGTCATCAGGTAACCATGGGAACAAGAGGAGGGCAAAGAGAAGAGGATAGAGACAGATGAGCCCAATACAAGGCTGCAGACAGCATTCACCAAATAGCTGAGTGGAAAACGCATAAAACGGTTAGATGAAAGAGATGGAACGGCAAGAAAGAAAGGAGGAGGAGAAGCAGGAAGGAGGAGGAGGAGGAGGAGGGGCCGGGGTTTAATGGAGGCTAATTCCACAGGGTTTGTTAAAGACGACTTAATTACCTCCTCACCAGTCTGCTGAGATCTGTCCCTTTTTTCTGTTTTTATATAAATCTTTTCTCTCCCTCCGTACGAGACTGTTTCTCACTCTATTTTTGCAGCTTTCGATTCAGCAGCTAACCTAATTAAACTCACAATTACACACCGTGGGACACATACGCACCAGAGGGGGTCTTCTTGAGCTGAGCGATAACGCCGAGCAAAGGAGGCTTTGTGAAAACAAAAATCGGCAGATTCTCAACATCTGCCAAACCCAGCCTTTTGTCATGGACACCCCGAGTGTCTTTGCTGCGGCAGCGTTCTCCTCCAAACACCGCAGTGTAACGTACTTCACTTGCAGCTCAAACAGCCTAATTCTATTATGTGGAGAATGAAAAAAAGAGTGCTACTGGGTGTAGAGCTGGTATCGCAGCATTTATCTTAACAGGATGATACCTTGTGTTGAAGATTATATGCTGTTTGCAGTATCTTCTGAACGCTGAGCCATTCAGTGTTCTTGTAAACAATAAAAGGTTGTAAAAATGTCTGCACAAGTGTTGGCACACTACATCTCTCTGCAGCTCAGACCTCAAGAAGAATGTCTATATTCCAAGGCTGTAAACTGTAACATGCATTTTCACCTTGCCCAGTGCTACAATTCTTAGCAAGTTGCTTTATGGCAGTGCACATGGCTGCCACCTACAGCATGAAAACACTGTGTTAACCTTTGGAATGAGTATCTCTGGGAATTTGTCAATGTAAGTCTTTAAGTCCTGCAGCTGGTGCAGAATGCTGCAGCAAGACTTTTAACTGGTACCAGGAAAACAGACGGCATTACACCGGTACTAGAAACCCTGACCTGGCTAACTGTCAAACACAGGATTGGAATGATTTTTTATGAAATCAATTATGATGAAGTGCACTCCTTCATCCAGTTGGGGAAACCGGCAGGTACCCGGTGGGTGACATTTTGTTTTAATTCTACTTCTGGGTCCAGTTATGGGTGGAAAAAAAAAACATGCAGGTCGACTCGTGGGTGAGTGGATGATAATAATATTAAAATAAAATGAGAATAATAACTTATTTCAGTATTTTAACGTTTTAATCCTCTGACAACCGACTCAAGCCCTTCCTACACAGGGATCGGGCTATAGGTCAGCTACTTAGCCCCTTCTTTATGCTTCCTTTGCATCTTTACACTGAACCAATTCCGCTCCAGTGTATGATTCATTTCCGTGATGGCATGTAACATATGCATCGGCAGTGTTTTATAAACAATAACAATGGCATTCACGTCTCCTGAATCTAACGGTTTTCCCAATCTGCCGACATTTTCGGCCACTGTTCTTCGACTTTGAGTTAGCTGCTAACTGCCATCAGCTGCCCACGGTGGTTTGAACATATAACGCGTCGACAAAACGTCACACCTTACCTGCCCATGGTCCCATTTCAGTGCTTTTACTACCTCCAGCAGCGGCTCATAGAATGGGGGGACAGAGTTGTCTCACTTTTGAGCCGCTGCTGAACAGTGGGACAGCATTACAGCATTATATTACTGCCTTCAACAGGCAGTGCTGTTCAGCACTATCAGAATAAACAAACAAATAATAATAATAAAAAAAAACCTTCAACCTCCTGAGAGCCGACCTTTTGTTTGGCATGCATTTTTAATTTCTTCTAGCTATTTGGAATCAGTAGGACCCGGTAAGTATAAAAACCTCAACATTGTCAGCAATAATTAAGTCCCACTGTCCTCCTACGAGATGACAATAAAGACCCAATGTCCCCAAATGAGACGAAAAGTCCTAATGTCTTCAAACAAGTACTTCCAAATTAACAGTGACTTAGCTTGTTACTGTTGCTAAAATTGGTCAAATCTGTTGCCATGTCAAACTACAAATATTCCTAATCATAAATAAACATGTGTCAACCATAAAATTTGATCAGGTCTTGTCAACTTTTGTGTCGGGTCGGCTGTGGACTGACTTGGCAGAAATAGCTGCCATCTTGTTTTTGCATGGATTAGTGTATTGTGCTCTTACTACCACTAGATGGCCCAAAAAGTGTCCACGGACGAGGACAACAGGTCTGAATTAAGTAGAATGAAGTATAAGGTCTAGTAAACCCAAAATGTAATGTCGTCATATGAGGACACAGGGTCTCAGGAGGTTAAACTTTATTTCCTGAATTACCTTTGTTTTAAAATATAATATCTCAGTTTTACATGTATGAAATAACCCAAAATGATCACTTCAAACATGCTGCCTAACTGCATTATTTGAACAAAGCATGGTTATTATAAGATTTGCTGTTTCGGTTCGGGCCATGGATCTTTGTGTCAACGGATCGAGTTGGGTTAGAAAACTAACTGATTTATGTCCAGGTGGCGGGGAGGGTACGGTATCGTGCATCATGGTTCCAGTTTAGAAGTGGGTCTTAGAAAAGCAGACCTATGTAGGACTCTCAAGTATGGCATTTTTATTTTAAACTGTTTCTTAATTGCATTTACAGAACAATTATTGTACCGGGACATAAACCGTTACCATGATATAAAAATACATATAATGTGATAAAAGATTCTGGAACAAATCACAAATGGAAGCAGTGCACTTCACCAGTAACACTGGCTAACAGAATAGAGCTCAGTGATAAATCAACACTGACTTAGGGTGGAATCATATTGTGATGACATGAAAGTACCATGTTCAAATTAGTGATTCTAAGCAAATTAAAAACAAATAAAACAAACTCTTCTCAGTTTCTCAAAGCTTATCTGATCATGACATCAGTGTGATTGCTTTAACATTAACAAAATCACGACATAAAGAGGGATGACAAATTAAACTCAAAAGAAGCAAAATAACAAATGCAGATGATTCCACACTGAATGGTTTGATGAGGAGTAGAATATGTATACTGTGCAATGGCCCTCTCGACACGTGGGAGACTGTGGAGCTACATTTTAAAAGTGGCACACTCCGTCATCAAAACACAGAATGAGTGAATATCTTTGCTCCTGTAGAGTTGCAGAGACTTGGAGAATCTATGTCAAGGAGCATCAAAGCTGCTCTGGAGGCTCGAGGCAGACAAAAACCTGACTGAGACGCTTGTGTTATCACTTCACTTGTCACCCATCTGTATATCAGGATCACCCATTCTGTGCACAAAGTACAACAGACAGCAGTTTACAGGTGAATGCCTCATCCAGACGGCTTCACATTCTGCCTAAAACTGCACACGTTCAGCCGCGTTTAACTGGGTGGGATCAGGTAAAACGTGGCAATCTTCTCTCGCAGTAATTCAGTGATTTGTGTGCAATGTTTTGATTATTACTGGCCGTGTGTCCCTGTGGGAGTAGCGTGGATGGGGGAAAACAGCCAACTGTTCTTGGTGTTCCGCAAACACCCACCACTTTGTACAAATCGGGAGTCGTCCAGATTGGGTCTGTTTGATGCAAATATTTTATTCAGTGAATTGAAATACAACTTTCTCACGGCGGAACGCTCGCCAACAAAGCGACCTCCATGCGGGCTGTGGTGAGAAACAGTGTGGCTGTAGCATCTAAAATAAAAGCCTTCCTCTGTCCTTTTTTAAAGGAGGAATATTTCAACAAACCCAGCGTGGATTATCACCAAAATCACTGATGTGCAATGTTTTATGTTACCTTCTCTGACCTGGAATAATAATCCTGTCAAAACAAGGCGGAGGCAAATCTCTTTCAGAGCTCTACCCCATAATCACACACACCACTGAATGTTTTGAAGGGATCTGGAGGAAGCAAAAACAGGGAGGTGCACCCAGTGAACGAGTTCTTATTCTGCGTGAATGTGCTTAATTTTAATAAGCTGCCAACACAGACCTCAGCCCTTATTCATTAGTAAGTTCACTAATGCATGTATTCACTCTAATGGGCTACATGAGGCCAAATACACAGGTGACGTTCAAATCCCCCATGAGGCCGAGCCTTTTCGACTGGGTTGCAATTATGTTGCACCACGTTGCGTAATAGCTCTTTCTGTTGCTCTCGATTATTTTGCTCGATTAAAAACATCACAAAATCCACAACTGTGTCACAGCCAGGCCGCTGAAGTAGTCCAATATATGACTAACTTAAAGCTTAAATACAGACACAGAAATATACACATGCTATGAACCATCTGCGCTTTATGCAATCCCACCAGGCTGCTTCTTCATTAGCCACTCAGCTGTATAATTAGCCCTTTTAGCAGCCTTTGTTTTGAGAGAAGAAGCATTACTGATGGCATTGTGTGTGGGTGTGTGTTTGTTTAGGAGGCAGGGACCAACTCATTTAAGCAAAGGGGGCTAATTGCAGGTCTGGATGCCTGGTGTTACGCCATGTGCATAACAGAGCACTCAAAACACACCTGCTCCGACTGCACCTGTGGACACTGTGAATGCCTTTGTGTATGAGAGTGAGAGTGAAGTGAGAGTGAAGTGTGTGTGTGTGTGTGTGTGTGTGTGCCATACCTAGGTTATGCCTTTTGCTCTTGGCATGCTCATGGATGTGTTTTTTGGCAAAGCAGGCGAAGAAGACGCAGTAGAGGCAGGAGTGGAGTCTGTTGAGGTGGGCGCCGCACATGTGGCAGATACATGACTTGGCCTGGAAGAGAGGGAGGAAGAGATTAAAGGAAAGGAAACAGAGAGGAGAAAGCATAAACACAGAGACAGAGGAAATTATTATCACAGTTCTTGCATCAATAGAGATGGTATTCTAATGCATTATATTAATGTCAAGATACTAGAATTTCTATTACAATACCTTGAAAAACATCAATATTGGATACCATTTACAATACCACAGCACAAAAATAGACATTAAAGGCATACAATTTAAAATTCTTATTGAAAGTTAAATATATCAAAGATATAACATGACGACGACTTGTCTTTTTTTATTTCTTAGTAGCAGAAAACAGCAGAATGACTACAGTAAGCACTGACAATAATTGAAACTTTTTTACATTAATAAAAAATAATTTTCTTATCGTGGTAGCGTATATGTACAAAAATGTCTGAGATTGTCACACATTCAAAATGCAATTTAGTATCCATAGTATTGATTCTGTGGAAAATGGATACGGAAACAACTGCAAATATTCAGAATTGATACGCATTGATAAATCGATATTTTTGACAACACTACATTATACACATATATAGTGCATGGGTGTGACAGCAGGTCTGGCATACAGAAGAAGTTGTCTTGGATGATGTAGAAATCTTCATTCTGATGAATAAAAGCCTCTGTTGTTTGTTGTTGGTTTTACTTGAATACATAAGTTTAATTATAAGACAAATCTGATATCAAAGAAGCCTGCCGCATCCACAGAATAGAGCTGGGTATCAGTACTCAATACCTTCAAGGTGAAGACCGAAATAACCCAGTACCAAGTAGCATCAAAATGTCTCCAGTAAAGCAGTACCTGCATTTGATTCTTTAGGCATGGGGGTGGGGGGGTTAAAATGGTATGGTCTTATGATATGATTCTAAAAACCTCTCTTTTTTTAATGCATGTGTCCCTTTGTATCATTTTGTGTCCCCTTATCTGTCAATCCATTCACAGCTGATCAAATCAGATCGATGGAGAGGAGCAGCTGCTGCAGAGGCGATTTAATCCCAGTTCAGACCAAAGATTCACGACGAGATGAGTTAAAACAGGCAACTTTTTGCAATGCGCCATTCTGTAATGTTCTGCTGGTTCACACCAATGCAACTAGATTAAACGGTGTATCATCTCTATGCAACACCTCTCTGTACTTCTGTTCTGATTTCCAGCTGTCAGGCTTACTTAATGGCTGAATATAATTTGTAGCTTCTTAAAATATTAATGAGGATAGTGATAGTGGGATACTGGCTACAGTTGCATTTGTAGTAGTGCTAGAAAAACAGAAACAAAACAAGCACCAGATGGACTTTATTCATAATAAATATGCCACAATAATATAAATTACCAGCACCAATTAATTAGTCAATGAGAATGTGGGTGGGTGGGGGCGCATAAGGGAACACAGCAAGCAGCAGCAGTGACCCACTGTCCGACACCGGCACACCGTAAGGATGGAAACAGAGGGCTTGGCAGGGACGGAGCACCTGCCACAGCAAGTGAACATGCCATCTGCGGCCATTTTGACTTGACCAGAGGACTTCACTGCAAGTTGACTGGCTATAGTAAGAGGTGGCCAACCTCACATTCTAAAACCATCCGCCTGCGATCTGACCAGTGGAGTTGCAGGTGACACCATCAGCCGGCTTGAGTTGAGCTCAGACGGCCAGTTTACACCGCTGGAACTTTCCTCTACAACATTCTGAAACGGTTTTGTCTCGTCTTGAATCTTTGGTCTAAACTGGGCTTTAGACCCAGTGTAAACCCAGTAGAATGGATGGTTAGGTTTTACTTTTAATGCGTCTGATGTTCTGCTACTCCATCCTATGAACAGTCCAGCTCCAAACTTAGAAAATATATTTGTTGCAGCAGATGTTTTGATGCCACAAATAAATGAAAATGTGGGGAACCCTGGGTACTGCTTCAAGAGTACCGGTATCAAATTCTTTAAATGATACCCAGCCCAAGCAGGGACAGAGACACACCAAAAACCTAAAGTACAGAACAATCATTTCAGCCTTTTAAAGTGTCTGTTCCACATCACTTAGATCCTTGTATCATCATATCACCAGACAAGAGCTAGACAAAGTGTGTGTGTTAGCCGGGAGCAACAACAAGGTCGACATCTTATCATCCAGACAGGCGGGAGCCTCTCAATATAAAACATGCTAAGTGCGAAGGGTGCTGATGCTTCTCAGATCAACGACCTGTCAATGCACAAATTAAACATTTATGAGACACAGAATCAGACATTTCTTTATGATCAAAAATCCTTCACAGTGGAAACATTTTGTTTTTGACATTTCAAAATGTCAGATGTCTCTTAAATTACAAAGTAATGAAATGTAATCTGTTAGGGCCTACCCTAACGTGGGAACCTCGTTTTTGGCTTCAACAGTTATTGAAATAATAATTTTTCTATCAAGCAGATCAACATCCTACACAGCTTTTCTTCAACCTCTGCTGCCTTGCGCAGAATTACAATTGGTAACTGCAAACTAGTCTAACAAGGACATTTTTTTTTTTATGTGTTGTATGTGTGAGAGAGAGAGGAGTATGCGTGGCTGTACAAAAACATTGAGCAAAAGAACATAAGCCAAATAAACACCACACAATGTGTTTTGTCTTGATTCTTTATGCTGCTGTAACCACGGAGATCATGTAAGATTTGTGTAATTAACGTGTAAACCTAAATTGCAATATACGATATTAATGCTTAATAATTTATACATTCCTATATATTCTGTTTGATAGTCACGTCGGAAAGATGAGGGGGGTGGCATGGCTGTGGATGGAGGGTAGATAGCGAGGTGTTCAAAAGCATGCAGATGAGAAGCTGGCATGCCAATGAGCCGGCATGAATATGAGGAGGTGAGAAGAAATTAGAAGTGCCTGGAAAGACGAGAGGGAAAATAAGAAAAGACAGGAGGGAGAAGAAAGGAGATGGAGGAAGGCATGGGGGCAAAGACGAGAGACAAAGACCAGGAGAGAAAATCTCAGGGAAGATATTTGAAATTGAGTGATGATTGCAAAGTTTGATTTCAATGTCAAATTCTATGCATTATGTGTTCTGCAAGCTAAAATATTTCACTTCACAGTCACCTTCAAAGAACATTAACGTGCAGAGTGGAATAGTTAATAGAAAGAGAGGATGTAAATGTTTTGTAATAAGACTATTGTGGACTGCAGTGGTCAAAACTGTGGCGTATAGTCCCAGTCCACCTGTACTGGCTGGTGCCAACAGTAATAAAAAATCTCAGTGGAATACACGCCACAAAGCACAACGAGCATCGAAAACATATTAAAAAAGGAACTGAGCGAAGCATTTCAGTGGCTGCTGTTCTGCTACATTGCCTAGCGCCTGTGCCAACACATTTTGTGTATTGTAAGCTAATGTTGCATGAGAATATGCATTTAATACCCTGGTTTCATTGTGGAATGACAGTGCTACAGTAGCATCTGGTTCATCATTGCTACAATCTTTTGTCTAAAAATGTCAGATAACAGTGAAAAATGCACCTCATAATTTCCAAGAGCTCAAGGTGACACTTTCAAATGACTTACGTGTGACCAACAATCCAAAACCCAAAGACATTAAATGATACGTGACAGACAAGCAGCATATCTCCAGAACTGAGAAGTTGGAATAAGTAATTATTTAGCATTTTAAGGTACAGTTCACCCACAAAATCAAAAAATACATATTTTTCCTTTTACCATTAGTGCTATTTATCAGCGTAGATTGTTTTGTTGTGAGTTGCTGAGAGTTGGAGATATCGGCCGTAGAGATGTCTGTCTGCCTTCTCTCCAATACAATGGAACTACATGACCTTGACACGTCGATGTGACTAGTACCAGCTAATCATAGCACAGTAGGGCAGAACTAAGTGAAACTAGTTTGAAAAAAATAATGAGCAACAAAATCTGCCTACCAGTACCTCTCGAGCTCACGAATTAGCAAGTTACATCTTGTTTGTTTAATCAATACCCAACTAAAAAATAAAAACTACAAGTCAGGCTAGCTGTTCCCTTTGTTTCCAGTCTTGACCTTGTGCTAAGCTAAGGGGATGATCACACAGAAATGAGATGCTAGAGATGTGGACGCTTCAAAGACGCTTGAAACACTGGAAGCGCTTATTCAATGCACGCTAGCTACTGGCGTCTGACGCTCAAAAAAGTTGAAAATATTTTAACTTTTCAGCGTCTACGTGTGTCTAAAAAGACGCCGGAAAAACGGCTGTCTACAAAGATGCTTGAACGACGGTCAGACGTGCTGTTTCATAGGAAAACAATGGTTTTACTGGCGTTGCGTTTCCAGCGTTTCATCTCGGTGTGATCGCTCCCTAAGGTAATCGTCCCCTTGCTCTAGCATTATATTTTATTGACAGACATATATCATATATCAATCTTCTTATATTACTTGGCAAAAAAGCAGACATGCATATCTTCCAAAGCGTCTAACAATTCGTTTAACCAGATTCAAATAATATTCAGGTCAGATCTTTAGCCTACACGTTAACGAACAGAAGACCAACCTCTGTGGCTGATGATTTTAGCATACGCTTGGCATGCCAGCCTTAACATGGACATACATGCAAAATGGAAAAAGAAGAAAACCAAAAAAAAAAACACTGATTCTCATTCCAGTCACACACACACACCCCATCCATGCATAAGTGCTTAGACAGCACATGAATTATGAAAAGGCATCAATATGCAACAATCTCTCCTCACTCATTCTTCCAACTGTCAGTGTTACCACGCGCATGTGTATTTTTTTGGTCCCTGAGAACATTGTATTCATGTAGGAATTTGTGTCTACCCGTCTGTCAACACGTCTCCACATCCTCTGCTGTCATTCCAGCAGAAGTCTGAGTACACATGTGGAGTCCTTATGGACATACAGTAACTCTGCTTCGGCACACCGTCCGTATACTAAGAGGCCACATGCACAGTGAGGCCTTGTGGTTGTCCTAACGCCCAGAGAACACCCAGAGCTCTGTCCATGTCATATTTCTGCGAGCGCTGCCATGTCAGTGACGAGCCATCTGCCGACAGGATGTTATGCGAGAAGAGCAGTAGAGGGTAATGGGCTGGAAAGATCCTGGTTAGAAGTGTAAGTGCGGACATTATTGCACTGTCAGCCAAATGCAACATCTGTCTCGTTCATTGAAGGGAGAGGCCTGCATCAAGAGGAGGTGTCCAGAAAGGTGAATTACAGGACTATTCCCTCCAAAACAAACGCAATATATCAAATACTGTAGTTCTGACAAAAAATACAAGTCACAAGTTAAGGAAAAAAGTCACAATTCGAAATAGAAGTTATATTTGAAGTAGTGTAGTGGTTTGAGCGCTCGTCTTCCATGCCGACGGTCCAGGATTCTAATCCTGCTGGGGTCAACGTCAGCAAAGGCATGCGGTTGCAAGAGGTTCCCACCGCCGCATCAAATGGCATCATACTCCTAAAGGAGTAACTCCGGAACCTGAGCCAAGTCCTCAAACGGGGGCGCGTCTCAAGCCCATTGTAGATGGGAGATTCCAGACGTAAAAAACAGATTCATCATAAAAGAAAATTTATGAATATAGGTCCTTATCTTAAAAGGTCCAGAATGTAGGATTTAGGGGGGTATACTGGCAGAATTTGAATGTAATATAATAAGTATGGTTTTAAAATGTATAATAACCTGAAAATAAGAATCCGCGTGTTTTCGTTACCTTAGAATGAGCCGTTTATATCTACGTGAGGAGCGGATAATTGTCCAGAGTCTACCTTACTGCACCGCCGTGTTTCTACAGTAGCACAGAACAAACAAACCAAAAACTGGCTCTAGATAGGGCCATTCGCATTTTCGCCTCAGCCACCATAGTTAGCAGCCCCTCTGCGATGAGCAGTGTCAGGAAAACACTGATTATTTTAACATGAAACTATTTCATTCAGTGTTTTCACCGGGTCAAATCACTGGGTCCATTTGTTGAGGAGAGGAAGAGACCTCTGACGATAATTCAGCTCCTGGTAAAAACCTCCTGAACAATGAATACTGAAGAAATTCTAACCAGGAGTAATTTCTGCTGGTTGCAATACACAAACCTCACAAATACATGCCACTAAATCCCGCTAAATCTTACACACTGCTCCTTTAATAATGTAACTGAAGTCAGCTGGTAGTGGCAGGAGTACACTGACCCTGAGCTAATGTAAAATATCTCATTGACTTTCTGTCTTTTTGCCGCCAGCTTCGAGTTTACGACCCCCTGGACCTCTTTCACAATGATTCCATTTTGTGTCGCTGAACTGACCAGAGGCAGCAGCAATGGTGCAGGCTAACAGACGACAGCCTTAACAGGACTCAGTAGAAAAGTAGCACTGATTCTGGCACTAAGCTCAGAGTTTGAGTGGGGCTGACTCATAAGGTGGCTTGGTGCACACACACACACACAGCTCTTCCTGTCTGATGAAGTGTGATTATTTGTAAATGAAACATGAAGATCACGAATTTACGCGTGGCCTAATTTATCGTTACAGCATGGAGGAATTAGAACGCAAGGCTCCAGACGTTCTCCATCGCAATGTCTTGAGGAAAAGAAAATCCAATGCAGCCGTCATTCAGATGTGATTAGACACCTCTGTGATTCACACGGCAGCCAACCAAAGAGCGGAGCCTTTGAATTGTCAAGGTGAACGAATGCTTAGAATTCAATCTGCGTCTGAAGGTCAGTGTGATGCAGACTGAGTGTTGATCAGCATCAATGGTCAGCATGGAGTGGAGAGTGAATGATGGTATGGGTAGGGGCTGTTGAAACTTACATAAAAACAATTGTTTCTTCTTAGGATTGTGGGGGATACGCAATGTTTGTCTTTATCCTCTGTTGCCCCGATACAGCTAACCAGACGGAATGGATAGTGGAAGCAGCAGCTAGACTGGAATATCTGGGTAAACCTGCTGCATTTCCTCAGAGGCTAATGACGTGTCATAAGCTTATGGGTCCTGAGATTTTCTTCCATACAAACAAAAACAAACTGAAGCATATGTTGGAGCTAAGGTTTGACTGGAAACAGAACATATGACTAATAAATCCATCATCATCTTCCCCAAACCCTGTAAAGATCTCTAATCACGATCTTTAGAGCCATTCTGATTCAGAGTAAGTCTCCCATTGAAAAAATAGTAAATGGGATTCATAATTTAACTGCTTGGCGTATTGGTTTCCTGAGAGAGGCATGTGCGCATCTGAGTGGAAAACTGAGCCGCGATCAATAAAAATGTTGTGCCACAGGGAGGCAATGCGCAGGAGGGATGTGAGCCTTTCTGCCAGCCTTGTCTGCACTTCAGGTTAGGGTGGGAGCAGGGGCAGAGAACCAGGCAATTATGGCAGGAGGAGACCCTGCAAATATTTCACCATTTATTTCAGTAAACATGCCTCCTGGACTACCAGCTCCCACTGATCCCGTAGCAGATGACAGGGGACACGGGGTTGTCCCAGAGCACATCTGAGTGCACGATGTATGTAGGCACACACTGCAGATACGAGCACAACATGCTAATATTGCGCATATCTGCTCTCACGTGTCATGTGAGACAGGCTATAGCCATGTGAAAGAGAGGCTGACTGGCGATGGCTTTAACAGTCAACCTTAGGGACAGTTCATTATTTATAAGAGGGCAGGGGGGTGATGCAAAACGAGGGAGGCATGTTAAATCATTTTTTCCTTAGGGGAGGAACATACAACTTTAAAGAAGCACTTTGCTGCTGGAAAGGTGAGGATGTCTATGCTGTAGAAAGATGCAAATACTTTAAAGAAAATGGTGATACACCACAAGCGAAAAAGTATACTTTTGCTTGAAAGGCAGAAAACCTACAACTACCAGAATGCACCAGTGCAATAAACGTGCCCGCTGGTGGGTGACGTAATGCGAACATGTCCGTTTGAAACAATGATGGCTGGCTAACAAGCAACAATCTTGTGTTGTGCCCACTTCCTGTTGACAAACTCTTGCTATTACAGCTAGACACGACACTAAAATACATTTCTAAAAACACTGTAGGCGAGGAATAGTGAATGCAGTACCATAATCTTGACATATGTTTGATCACCGACTATTTTCGTTTTCAGATTTCAGTGTGAGTTTGAGAGAGACGTAGAGAGGCCGGTCTGTCTCGTATTCCACTTCTATACTCTATAGCCCTTTTTAGACAGGAATTGTGCAAATTTGCAGGAAAGCCCACTCAGTCTTTTTTCAGCATTGGCAGTATAAAAACAAAATCGGGGAGTGCAGCAAAATGCCGCCTGCCTAATTTTGTTTATACAGAATGCGCCTTTTTCGGGGCAATGGGGGGCGTGAGCAAATATCAAAACATGTAGCTCAGTGTGTGACGTAACCAGTGACGTGGGAGGGAAGCCGCGGCTAGTCAGTCCTTCGGTGATTCTCTCGTAAGTTGGCCCGTTCTTTACCAATCATCTGACGGTTGATGGCCTCTTCATTTGCAAGGGAAATGTGTTATCTACACACTGGTTAGATGGCTACCCACATTGTTTTGATAGAAAGCTGGTTGAAAATCAGCAAATTACCTTTTTAAATGGTTGTATTTTGTATTTATTTTACATTCCCTCTAAATCCCGAATCTCTTTGGTGGCTTTGAAAGGCATGTTTTCATCAAAAATTGCCAAAATCACACTATTTATCCTAGCTAGAAACTGTAAAAAACATAAATTATCATCACATTTTCAAATTTCAAACATTCTACAACACATAATTTGCGTTGTGCTTAAGAAATTAGCTGTTTGTTTTCTGTGGATAGCTCACTCCTGGGCTGTTTGCTCATTGCATTGTCCCCAATACTACCTACATTTGATGTGAATATTAAAAAATATGGTTACATATGGTGGAGGAAAGGTCATGCAATTTCCCCCAGTGACTCAAGGAGAATTGAGGGAAAATATCTGCAGCTTTGGGGAGGGTGTAGATTTGAAAAAAAAAAGTCACAACCCTGCCTCCCCTTTCCCTCTGATAAGTACAGTACAGTCCCTTATTGATGCTGTCGTGCAGTGCAAAGATAGCAATGATGCATCTGTGTCATTTTGAGTTTCCTGGATGACAAGTAGAGAGGACGGTTAGTTGATTTTTAATCAATTAATTCCTCCTAAGCGAGGAAATACCACCGTGTAATGCTGGCCTGCGGTCTGCTGGTGGAAGGAAGTGGAGCCACTGCAGGCGCAGTGCCAATGCAAACACAAGCACATCAGCTTTCTAATCTATTATGCGGTCCCTAGCTTTGAAGTAAGCTAACGTTGGCGGGGGTTAACTGGGTAATAGTTTGCTTCGGAGTCTGCCAGGTGTTGAGGCTGGCATTTAGGCGAGTTCAAGCCCCACACAAAGGGGGAACTAGAGTTAAAGCGTGGGTAGTATTTGAGTCAGAGTAAACAGCACTTTGGCATTCAGGGTGTCTGTGTGTCGGATGTTTGTGTTGTTTTGGAAGGGCGGGGAACTGTCCACGCATGCGACGCCAGCTCACACACACAGAAACACACACACGCGCACACACACAGTCTGGCGTACGTTAGGGTCCCTTCCAAGCACTCGTCTTCCTCTGTCACTTGTTACCTTTCGTTTTCTGGTCTCGGCTGAACCGCTCCACACGAAACACTGATAAATAACCCTCAGGTTCTGCTTCCAGTTGTCCACTTTGAAGCCGTTGACATGGGGGCAGCCTGCGGGACTCATGGTAGTCACAGCATCCGGCTTTCACTGTCCTCTGGGCGACGAAACCTGTTCAAATCCCTCAACGCAGACCCAGTAGAGACGGGCTGGCTGGTTAGCTTGCCAGGTTCGTTATCCAGCGATTGCTGCGCTCGGGCTAACTGGACATGTCCTGGTTGCAGTAGCGGAGACACGCGCAGTAGCAAACATTAAGACGATTTTTCCGGTATTACTCTGTTGGAAATGAGATATTATTTATGCCTATAAGTCTAGTATTGCATTGTAAGTGTAGTTCTTCAAATTCGCTGAATTACATGTTAGCAAGCTGGCTAAAGTTGGTTAGCACTGGAATTTCAACAGTAGCTTACACGGTGTGTCGTTAAGACCCACCTCATTCATACCCGCTGACCAATCAGAGCCGAGTGATGCGTGTGATTGGCGTGTGCCAACTTTCTTTTAGCGGTTAAGTCCCGCCCCTATGGAGTGGATGCTGCGTCGTGATTGGCGCTTTTTTCCGGTACACCACATCCGCCTGAATAAGGGCGCTCATTGGCTGAAACATAAATCAGCTTCACTGTATCAATCAAGAACGTTACAATGTGACAATCAATAGTGGATGGAAATTGTAAATTCACCCTCACAGCACACGTAGAAGCAAAGGGATGAGAATCTTTTAACAAAGCCATGAAACCCAGCACTATATTCTTAAACAATTTATTATTAACAGATCCACAATCGCAAAGCTCAAGCTCCCAAATGACATGACAGTTTGGTTTCATCTGTTGACTTCACCTCTTGTAATAATAACAAGCTGTCAAAACGGTTTTCTATACAGTGCTCTAGCGACCTCTAGTGGATCCAACCTAAAAAAACAAAAAAAGAAAAAGGAAAAAACAAAAACAAAACAAAATAGTGCACCAGATTGTGAACGACTCCTCCATTGTGCCGAGTTTGGTCAAGGGCATGTCCATGTGTACAGATTTGCTATTGATGACAGCTACATTCTAACCGAAAAGGAGTGAGAGGGAAATGATCATTGCAGTCTTTACAAATGTAGAATATATCAGATTTATTCCTCGTCAGCCATAGATGTTTTTACCTCATGTAATGCCCTCTTGTTACGGCCATCATGCAGCAGAACCAATACAAACAGTGAGATTATTCACACATATGTTTGGAACAAATAAGTCCAGTTTTTATTATTGTGGTTTCTGTTAATGTAGCAGTGGCGCTCCAACCTGAACATTGATAAATAAAACACTGACAAAATTGTAATCTTTTTTCCTTTTCTGTAAGGATCATTTGTTATCCTTAAGACACTGTGAAGAAAGAATAACCAAATTTATCATCATTCCACACAATTAGATTTTCCTTGACCAATGTCCTTATGCAATAGAATGTTTGTTTGTTTTCCTCTTTTAAAAAAATCCAACTCATCCTGGGGAAGAACGTGTTGGGTGGTGGCAGCGTTCTCTCCCTGTCCAAGGCCCCTCAGGAATAACTTGATGTTTTGCTACCAACATCGTCCTCCTGCGATCCCATACTCTGGAAAGTAAACACATGTCACATGTTGAGAATGTTACCTGACCTGACAACTGGAGAAACCGGTTCCTGCTGCGTTTCCATAATACGGCTAACAGTTGTTACATCTTGGGCCTCTTTAAGGAAGCAGGAGGGTTACGACTGAATTCTTTGCTGAGAAAACCCATAACTGATCTTTTTACACTCGTCCATGTTCCAGATTTGAGGGAATGTTATATGGCGCTCAGAGAATTGATCCTCTCAATAAACCTGCTTCTTGGAACAAAGCCCTGAAGACATATCCATCGACTTCTTTCTGTTTTTGATGATATATATGTAGTGCCAATGCGTTTGTAACACCTAAATACAAAAAAGGGCATGTCTTGTACAACTGTCTCTTTTTTTTGTACTTCCAACAACTCTAGCTACTGTGATACTACAATCTTTAATTCAACTCCCCCACATATAAAGCATCTTTGCACCATGAATCCAACTAAAATGAAATTGTCTCTGTATCTGAGTCCTTCCACTTTCTCGACAACCGTTCATCCATTCGACTTCACACTTGTCGGTGCACTGCTGAGGACCCGAGGGAGTGCAGTGTTGAATGCGAGCTCTTGAGATCTGGGGGACACGTTTATTAGAAGTGTGTATCTACCACCAGAAGTACACACCGTGCACTGTATTGAGAGACCCCTATTAACTGTTACACCGCCGCAGGACATGCTGGGTACAGCTCGCTCCAAGTCACTCACTACAGTAAATTCAAGAATAGAAGAAAGGTCGGAGATGTTAGACTGTAGCAAACTCAAACATTTACAGCTGCAGCAATGTAACTTTGGGGTTAAATGCTTTGACTTCATTGAAGCCATAAAATGTTGGTGTGAGCTTTCACACCCAAATGATGCGTATAATGTACAGGGTTGGGTACTGTTTACATTTGAAACGATACTGCTAACTGCAATTAGGTACAGGTACCCAACAGTGCCTTTTCTTTAACAACAAAAATTGAATTTCTGAACAAGCTGCAGGGGTGGCTTAGGAAACTAAAATTCTGCTCCTCTGCTCCTTTCTAATGACATAAAGAGCGTATCTTTTATATCTGTCTGCTTGCTTGTGTGTGTGTGTGTGTGTGTGTGTGTGCCAGCTAGTCTAGCAGTGATATGAGGCTATGATTTAAATGAAATAGCTAAAGCGCTGTAGTGTTAGGCTTGCTGGGAAGCATTTCCCAGCCGTGGGTGCTTCCACCTCTTGTCTGAAGTTTAACCCGGGGGCTCAGCTGAGCACTGTAGCCTGCACTTCCACTTCCTGTCTAAACCCAGCATTCTCACACTGATGCGCTCTTAGGTACTGCCACTTGCCACCAATGGATTCAACGTTAATACATACTCGTAGTCCCGCAGTAATTCAGGCCTAGTCCACACGGACCCGTGTACTTCTGAAACTTAAGTTTTTCGGGCTCCGGTTTCCAAAAAAATTCGTCCACACGAGTGGTGTGATAAATAAGATATGGTGTAATATATAAGATATCCACACAAAACCGCAAAACCCGCTACCAAGTGATGTAATACACATGCCAAAACAGTAGGTGGCGATGTAACTTCTAACTTCTAACTTAAGGCCATTTTTAACCAATCAGAAGTCAGAGTCAATACCAGAATCAAGGCTATTCAAGAGAAGGCTGAGACACGGGGTCAAACATGGGGGGGATTGCACATACGCAGTAAAATCTGGTCTGCACTTCCTCAAAGGCTCAGTAGATGGCGTGAGACCGCAGAATAAAGGGGATGTGCATGCATGTCATTTTCACAGCTTATTACTGGACTGTCACTGGTGGCCTGCGTTGTGGGTGAGAATGACAGAGATGCAATTCGGACAACTTCAGGCAGCCGCCGTCCAAAAGTCCAAGCAGACCACACCAAGCGCACTCCTTGATCGCCAGAGCGGATCCTGCGCTTTTTATCTAGCGCCCATGCTGTCACCCTCCAGCATCACAGCTCAAGTTACACTGCGCATGTGCAATCCCCCCATGTTTGACCCCGTGTCTCAGCCTTCTCTTGAATAGCCTTGACCGGAATAGGGAAGTGCGGTAAATAAAAACAACCCGATCCACAAAAATAGTGCGACCTAATTCAACAGCGGAGGCATCTGAACAGCCAAATACACTACCACGAAAGCAGCGACGGGCCTGCCAACGGAGGTCCGACCAGGCCGGATCCAGAACCTCCATTGGCAGGCCCGTCGCTGCTTTCGTGGTAGTGTAGTTGGGGTAGCTAGCAACAGGAGCAGCCTCCTTCGTTGGTCGTTAGGTCGAGCAGCTGGATATGCCATCCAAAGAGAGCAGATAGCACGCTCACAAATAAAGTTAGCACCAGCATGTTTGTTTGGTCTGCCATTTCACTAGCTATTTACCGTTGCTCTGACGTCAAACAATGGAGACAGGTAATAAAATACTGCGGTTATCCTATCTACACGCAACCACTGGTCCCGGAGTCTTCCAAAAACTTAACCCTTGACTCCGGTTTTTGGGGGCCCAAAAGTGCAGTTGCGTGTGGCCAAACAGCCAAACTGCATAGAATAATACACGATTTCAGAAGTACACGGGTCCGTGTGGACTAGGCCTCAATCTGTACCCTTACAACTACCCAGTTTGGTATCTAATCCTACTACTCTACTATTGCGAGGGGATGCAGTGATGTCATGGCAGGTGTATTTCCTCAGGAACCAAGAAAATTCAGTGAGGAGTGTGAAGCTGTTTGGATGAGCGGCTCTCGAGAAAGCTGAAAGCAGCAATACCAGAGGACAAGCAGTCGGCCTGTTCCAGGCAGCTTTAAACAGGCAATGCACTCGTAAAAATATGTAAATCCAGCCTTAAGGCACAAGGTACACACTACGACACTCACAAGGACATATTTGTTAAAATTCCACAATGCAAAATGCATCCACACATGCAAAAAACAATGTCCAAATAACAAAAAAAATATATTTATATATTTGATGCTGTTACCTTCTGCACAAATTGTGGGTTTACTGTGATTTCTTGATCCATAGACTTTAGTTTCTCGTCCAGCTCTATACATTTCAACATCTGAAAGGAGAGAAACGACAGCTTCACTTTAAAAGTAGTTACCACCAAACATACTGTCAGGGTTCATACATAACATCATGACAGGACGACACCGTAAATAGAGTTGGATGTCTTCACCTCTTGGTCAATTTTGTGGAGCATTGCTGGGTTGTTGTATTTTTCGGGGTTGTCGTGGAAGCAGACCATGCCATCCTTTTGGTTAATGCTAGCGTAGATCTCACCATCTTCAATCTGCACAGAAGCATAAAGAGGAGCATGATGAAAATTAAACAGAAAACTTCTATTACAGATCAATGGTAAACTGCTGCTTGATAGAAGGTCAGATGCAAAACTTGTACTTCTAAGTCTATAAAAGAAAAACCTGCTTAATTAGCCAAGTTTAGAAGTGTTAAATGACCAAGGTAAGAAGTGCTTTGTAAAGCTGATAAAATACTGACAGCATATTGTACAAAATATATATTCAACATCATAATATTTCATAATACCCACCCCCCTCTCCATTAAATAGCAGACCTAATATGCAGTGATTAAAACATTCCTTTTGATTTCAAGTAGGTGTACAGATGACATGTTGGACTGACTTTGCCAGCTTTTATACTCTCTTACCATGTGTAAGACGTATTTCTCTGCTTCCTGGGGGCCTGACAGCTGCACTCGACTCGCCATGTCTTGCAAGGACAGCGTCAGAAAGGTCTGCAGGGGGCACATGAAACAGAAGGTGGTTTTAAAAAATATCAGACTGAAGGATCTAATGAACTCATGCGCAGTTACTTTTCTTTAGCTGAGTGTTGGATCGTTGAATTTGGTTCAATGAAGTTTAAACTGCTCAATTAAAAGCAAAATATTGCATCAGCTAACTGCAGCAAAGCGTTAAAGCCGCAGAAAAAAAACAAATTTACCAAAACATTAAGATATTTCATATTTTACCCACTTACAGCTGGGTAAGTGATGTTACCCAGCTGTAGCTGAAGACAACAAGCTCTTGATTCATATCAGTTTTTCTCTCTCCAAACAAGCAGCTGGCTGTCAGATGTGTGTCTGCCTTCAATCACCCATGTTTTTTGGATGTTTCCTGTCATTTGGATCACTGTCAATGCTAATGAGGTCCAGCAGAACAGTTGTAGCAGAGCAGGACTGAGAGACATTCCAAGATGTCTCAGATCAAAGTTGAGAGCGTCTGCAGCTTCTGTACTGTGACGCATTTCCCAGTGAAACGGGATATTTTAGTACAGTTACAACAGGGACTTAAATCAAATCCTTGGCATTTGGCAATCACTAAAAAGTGTGTGGGCTTAGAGTTTAGTGCAACACAGAGCGACAGTGGAGCAGACTGTTGGCTCCACACACACCTCCTTCACTGTTGGATCAGGAGGAGGATGAGGGAGAGATGAACAAATTAGACCTCCGACTCATTGTTTAAGAAAAGGAAAGAAAGGTTTTGCATTTGCAATTAACACACAGTGATACTTGATTAAAACTGGGAAAATTAATTTCTCATTTAACTGCGTCCTTAAAAAAAAAAAAGGTATTGATCTCACCTGGTCAGATAAGCTGAACTTAACAGCTACATGCTACATGTACACTACAGCTTTAACTACCACATGAAGCGACGAGGGTTGGACGGATTTCACACATATTTTCTTGTGAAAACATCTGTCTTGAATTAATACAGAAATACAAGGACACACAAACACGCGGGCACACCCACCTTTGTTAGCCTCTGGATGTTCTTCTTGTAGAGGGAGGAGAGGCACTGTTTGACCAGGCCTGTGTTGTTGTCTCGTGTGAAGGTCTCGCTGTGTTTGTTGACCAGGCCGCGCAACTCGGCCGGGTTGTTGGTGGTGTAAACCTGAGCTAACTCGTGGTATGCGTTGCTCAGGGGCTAGAGGCAGCAGTAAGAGAAAAGGAAGAGGAGGGACAAAGAGAACACCAGTTAGTCAATGGCACATTCATTCATCATTCACTCAGTCTAGGTATTTACAGCCAGTTCACTAAGCACTTTGGACTGAGATTGATTATATCATAATCAACAGGTTACTTGATAATAAAAATGAAGGTAACGGTAACCTATTTGACTCCTCTCATGAAACCTAGATAAACAGCAAAGGGCTTTGCATGATGGCAAAACCTTTTGGGTGCTTGAGGGTCTATAATTTCAAAGGCACATGCAGCTCTAGTAAGACAAACACAACATTGTATACAGCCAACATATAAACTGGTCTTTCATGTAGGAAATGAGATAAAGTGATGCATGAATTAATACCTAATCAGCTTTTGAATGACAAAAACCTTCAATCACAGCAACAGAATATTACAAATGTTTAACTTCAAGCCTTGTCAACATGTAATATATGACTTAAATACAATCTGAGAAAAGAAACATAAAGCACTACAGAACAACAGGCCTGATCTGAACATTAATATATGAAAGATACATATTAATATTACTGATATCCAGTCAGTAACAGAAACAAATCACACAAACTGACTTGCAAACTGGCTATGGCTCTACCATTCTCCACATTGTTAACATGTTGTTAACTGTTCCTGCTTTAGCTTACAGACTGTGGCAGTAAGAACATGGACTCTCTGCTTTAATCGCCAATGCCAACTTTCTGTCTCACTTGACCACACACTTGCTACAGCAACAATGTAATATGTAACCATGTGGATTGCATTTTAACCGGCCTTGGCCATTGTCACATGGTACTAGTACTGCAAGCATCAAAACTTACACATGGTGTGGCATTTACAAGTTGTTTTCTTCATCTACTCTCACTGCATATGTCACGTGGAGTATGGGCAGAGTGTGTGCACATTAAGGTTCACGGTGTCACTTGTTTCCAACTCAGTTGTTGTTGTTGTTATTTTTAATCACAACTTTTGGGATTTGAAAAATGCTTTCTCTTACATCACGATATTGGTTTGAGTGAGTTATTGTTTAACTCTTGAATGACGCAAAACAATTCAACAGCAGCACAAACTACATTCTCCACAATGACCATAAAACAACTGTCTAAAATAGTTTCGACAAAAACAGTAAAAACTTGTTATATTAGACTGCAATAGTTTTAGATAGTGTACATTTCTTGACTAGTTTTATCTGGCTATTCTAACAAAATTATAATGAGCTGGCTTGCATCAGCTTAAAATCCGGTTACCTAAATGCTTGCCAATGTAATCACTAACCAAGACAGCAAAACCCTAAAGGTGTGTTCAAATGTTTTGCACAGCATGATTACGTGCATAGTCAAGGCCTGACACCGTGTCACAAAAACCTTTCAGTGTTCAGATCGGGTTGATATTCTCCTGAAGAAACTGAGAACCACAAATGGAGGACAAACTTATTGTCACCCCCTGTGGGCACCTGGAGCTTTACAACTCGACAGAGACAACACAAAAGCGGTGAGGGCTCGGAGAAAAGTAAGCGAAGCCATGGGACTAAATGGTGTGGAATTTGTGGAAGGTAAATAACGAAAAGAGTGAAGCGGTAATGTGCAGCAAAATCATATAGAGTCTTGCTGCCTTGCTTCACGCTGGTTCAGAACACAGAGCCTCCGTGTCTACATTATTTGATTCCAGCTATGAACCAAGGTAACACTTAAGTTAGTGTTAGCTGCCTTCCTGAGTGAGTTTGCACAACCCTTAGTTCAGCTTTTAAGGGCAAATATTCATAAGTTGCAAATACACTCCAGCAGCAGTGTTTGCGACGAAAATTTGCTTCACGTTCTGTGTGAATGCACCTCTA
Organism: Epinephelus moara; assembly: GCF_006386435.1. Classification (NCBI taxonomy): domain Eukaryota; kingdom Metazoa; phylum Chordata; class Actinopteri; order Perciformes; family Serranidae; genus Epinephelus; species Epinephelus moara. The sequence continues at coordinate 27,845,582 of NC_065518.1, read as the reverse complement.
TACTACTCATTCCATCCTTGCTATTTGTCCTTACCTTGATGAACCTCCCTACTATTTGTGAGGTGTATTTGGGCAGCGGCTGCACTTTGCCGTGGAGAATGAGTGACACCAGGATGTATTTCTTATAGGCTTCCAACATGATGTGGCTCACTGCCATGGCTGGAGTGGTTATTGCCTGACAAGAGAAAATGACGCACATATGATCACCACAAATATAACGCAGAAACCATTTTGCTATGTTATTAAACGCATGCATGTCAGAGTATTTAAGAAGTGTGAGAGTACCTGTTCATAAAAATACAGTGCTCTTTCAAAGTTTTTGAGGCCCGTGTAGATCATGCCACCATAGTAGTAGTAACATAAAAAGTGCTTTGCGTCGTAAGCTCCGTTCTCCTTACAGATGTCCATCATGTCCAACTCCAAGAAGGGCAGGGCGGGCTTGAAGCACTTTGCTAACAAGCACAGCTGCAAGGAGACAGGTAGTAAGGATAACTTAGAGCATTACACTGGACAGTCACAAGGGAAGGAACTGTGCTGGGACTAAGCTTGTGTTTGAATTATTTAACACAACCCTTTAAATGGCATGTACAACAAGTACGCACTTATAGAAGGAGGAGATGGAAAACAACCAACATAACTGCTGAACAGATCACATTTTGTGGCAAAATTACACATGCAAGTTATATCATGAAGCCATACAGTGACTCACCTGACACAGGTCTGCATGAACTGAGGTAAGTTGGTTTGTGTTCATCTGCATTTTGTCTATTGCCTGTTTTAGGACGACAACACCCCTCAATGGCTGTCAGAGGGAGAAAAAAACATGCAGTTAGTTATTCAGCTGCAGCTTCTCTGAGACTTCCACACACACTGAAAACGGTCCAGGCCTGTACCACGCTTTAAAATGCATTAAAATATTTAGATCGAGACAGAAAAGGAAAACATGCTACTCCTGGATGCGGAGACTCAGCGGCGTAGGAGCAGTGGGATGACTCATTTGGGCCATGTCTTTTCGGACAGTGGGGGAAAATAACGTTAAAATGTACTAATTCCACTATGGCCCAGGGGAAACTGCTTTTGCAGCTTTGTGTATATGGCATTACAGATAGCTTCAGACACTCACAAGCTACACTGCATGGCGTCCTTTAAAACATCACACACATAACAGGCATGTTGAGGAGGACGCATCACAGTAACGAGGACATCATACAAAGCTCAAAAACATTACAGAACACACCAACATTAACACTCTTGTTCAGGTGGGATGATGTTGGTGTTTTTCTGTTGTCTCTACTGGACTACACAGACAAGAGTGATATGCAAAGCATTGTCTAGTGTTGTTCAGAATTGGGAAGTCCGAGGCCCTACAACTTTTGGAGCTGGTAGTCTGTTTACATCAGTGAATACACACACTATGCACACTATGTTTGACTGCGCAGGAAGTCTTTAATGGAAGCAGGTGACTCGTTGGTTCGATGATTGTCATCCTGCATGATCAGGACCCACATGAGGAAATCAAATTCCTGTGACTGACAGACGTTTATGCAGCACTTTAATGGTGTGTATTTTTATGTTTTTTAAGTGTCACAAAGAGCTCTTGAAGAAAAAATAACTGAATACGAATGGTATTGGTATTATCTGACTGCATGTTGTGCATTATGACTTACAGGTAGAGACCGTATTGACTGAATTTAATTAACAGACAAAGCATACTGAGTCAGACACAAGCACAGCAGTATTAGCAGCTTTTGACCTGATAATCAGGGAAATAACCCGTGCTGACGTGCATATGTGTTACCATGGTAACCAAATGGTTTGCATAAATAGGTTGTATACATGGCCTTATGCAAGTAAAGTGTAAGAAAGCTTTGTGAACAGATTTCTCGATCAGCAGACGGATTTTTTAAGTAGTTTGTCTTTTAAAATCAAGTTAAAAACACATATCTGTTATCACAAGATTTCATGTGGTTGGTTCGTTTGCTTTCAGACCACAAATGAACAATCTGGGTTCAGTTGTTTGGTCTGCACCAGGGCTCTACTGACAGCTTTTACACGGGCCAAAATGAGCCATAGAAATCTGGCAAATGGATCCAAGTTTGATTTAACTGAACCAAATAGGTATAAAGGCACCCTGAGAAATAAGACACCACTCTAAAATAAATAAATAAATCCCATTTGTATTCTGAAATGATATTTAAACTTTGTCGTCTTCATTAGCAACCACATCACTGCACACTAGTGCTGTGTGAGTCATAAATGGAAATAGTTTTGTGTAACCAGAACAGCATTTTAAATTGCATAATCTGTAATGTAATCACTGAGGAAAATACTGTTTCCCAGCGAGGATATGGAGACATTTTACTGATGACTCTTACAAAAGAGCTGTAAAAAAAAAAAATGCAGCTTTTCTTTCTGTCATATTTAATCCAGCTTTAGCTTTTTACATTTTATGCACTAAATTAGTCATTTAAAAAATCTATTCCCCTTCATTATCAAACATCAGCAATGACTGTTGATTTATTAGGAGTGAAAACATTTTTTGCTTCTGAATAAAAGCTCTGTTATGATAACTAGCTCGGCATTTCACTTCCACTGAAGTCAGAATCCACGGTCTTACCTGTTTCCGCTCTACAAGGGCGTTTGTCAACTGGTGGCAGAGACCAGCAACTGTGAGAGGAAGCAGACGGGAAGGAAGGTGTTAAATTACTGATTTACTCTTTTAGTGGTTAGTTAAGTGTAAAGTGCTGCTCACGTGGGTACACAGGACACACTTCACTACAGTTTATGCATCACAAACATAGACCTGGGCAAACACATACATTCATACAATGTTTCCCCTCAAACTCAAAGGTTTAACTGTGCCAAATGCTGAGCACTACCACAGCTACAGCAACATACCTGCCCGTTGCAATCTACATAACAGATGCCACACCATAGCAACAATGCAGCATGTTTTATTTTTGATTGCTACTAAAAAAACACTTGAGAGCTCGTCAGCAGACACAGGAAAAAGCCAGTATCTGATATACAGCTTGGTAAATCTTTATATAGTAAAGTACCTGCATGAAAAAGAGTGGGCATAATTCAGATAACGTGTAACACATTTTAGCAGACTACAGGCTCTCAACACAATACGCAAAGAAACACTTATCAGTTTAGAAATCTGTTTGTGTTCTACTGAAAACCTGTCCAACATAAAAACCACCAGCAGGGCACAAACATGCTTCCCAAACATCTACGAGCGACAGGTTTAGTTAGTCTGGACTTACAAGTGTCTGTTGCATATCTAATGTGCTCCCCATTGCAGGTACTGATGAAGAGCTGGACTTGGGAAAAGAGCGTCTCAAAGTCAGGGATGTTTGGCATGGAGAACTTCACAAATCTGGAAGGAAAGAGACAGAGGTGAGCAAAAGACCTTTAAGTTTTAATTTAAGTTAATTGTTACTCATGGTAAACAGTATTGCCAGCAAAATCAAACGCCAACCTTAGATTTATTTTCATTTGCAACGTTTTTTATTTTGTTTCATTTTTTTGGGCACCATGTCCATTCATTTTTGTAGCTTCTTCTTAGATGTGTGCTGCGTACAGTCTGGCATCTGTCCATATTTCTTTACACAGCTCCACCCTCACCTGCATGCTGTGGCAATGAACATCCCAAACACAGCAAAATAAGAAGAAAGGAAGGAAATACAGGCAGAAGGGAGGGTCTCTATAAAGAAATGCACCGCCACACACTTCTAGTGGGTCATCAATGATCATTTACGATGGCTTACTTTTTAATGAGTTCATACATTGTTTTTAGGGAACTCAAGCATAATACAGCTCTAACTTGTAATGACAACACACTGGCATGTGGGTAGAAAATGAAAAAGCACAATTGGATGGCTTAAATTGTTAGGTCATCTCTATATGCAAAGGCTCAAATGGTATCTATAGAAACGTGTTTACTTGAGTTTTTGAGGTTTGTGATACAGAAGTGAACTCATGATGCATGATTTACTAAAAATAAATAATCGTTTTCTTTGTTACAATGTTAGTTCAGGCCTACATTATTAGTTGCAACAGGTAGATTTGAGCTGCTTTGTGGCTGCATTAGATTTGCAATGCTACATGCAACAGGCAGCCTTTACAAACACAATGCCACTGAGAAGACAGGGAATGGCACCTTTTATTCAAGGTGCCAATCCTGGATTATTTATTTTGTTTCAACCAACTTGGCAAGTCACATTTTAAGCTAAAGACTGGCAACAAAATTGTGTTCACCATTCTCTCTGTTAACTATCTTTCGCCAAGGTTTCACCACCTCTACCCTAATAATCACTAAAAGTTCAATGTGACCTTCAACAGACACAACGATAACAGAAACTCCAGACCCAAATTAGAGATACATTAAGCGAAAACAAGGAGCATCATGAAGACGGTAGTGTAGAAGAGCACAAGACTGGACAGAACTGACCTCAAAGGCAAACAAGACCAATAAATAAATGAGTTAATTAATTAATTAGATTAAAAAAAAACAGCAGCAGGCGTCACTAGACACGAAGGAAGGGGTCCTGACTGGTGCCATCTACACTGCCGGTGGCAACCCTTGAAAGAATAGGAACAGAGCAGGATACTTACAGCACAGCCAGCACGCCTAGGGAGTGCTCCTGGATGTCCAGGGCTCCCAGCACCGTGTCCAGGTGGGACAGATTTTTGGCCAGCAGCTCCCCACTCTTGTTGATCAACTCGCACAGCTGAGTCATCTGGCCTGGAGTTGAAGGGGCAGGAAAATAAAGGGAAATTAAACCACTTTAGACCTTATTGCATACCCTTTAGATCTTCGCAAGGACACAGATCTCATATCTTAAACGAATTACATTGCAATGCTAGATGTAGATTAGTTTTAAACGAGGCTGCTTTTAGGCTGGCCTGCTGTTTTATAAATGAATTAGGTTGTTATGCTGGAATTAAATGTCATTGATTTTCAACTTACACATTTTTATTACATGCTGTGGACACATGCCCAAAGACTTAACTGAACTGAAAACTAGACATGGTATTATAACATCCCTCTTATCACAGGAAATGTAAATGATGAGGTTAAACTAATATAAAAACACAAAGGACAGGAGGGCAATACTTTCCCCCAAGTATGCTGAGGCATTTTCTCCATCGTTTCAGTGGTCGAATTAGTGATAAAATTGCAATTTTCTTGTCTACGGATGCCCAGAGGCTATTCTTTACAAATGTAGAAAACAAACTGACTTACAATATGATACACGATCATCGAGCTGTGGCTGAGTGTCTCAATATAAATCGGCCGGTCAAGTGTCCTGTCAAGGCCTTGCAACAGAGGTAATGCAAGTGCGATTGACAGTTGACTTTAAACCAATAACATTCGTTAATTCCGTTCGTCAGCCAATCATGTGGGGCCAGGGCGGGACTACCGGTGGGCAGCCCTCAGAAATTATTTTCTAGATCAAAAACAAAAAGTAGGATTTTGACATTTTCTTTGATATACCGCCTAGTTCGCGGTTATCCTAGACGTCCCCGTGTGCTAACGCATCTTCTGGTGATACTTTACAGAACTCTCGCAGCCCCATAAAGTCATTTTTGCGGTGTGTTTACATGATAAAGCAAAAAGAGGGCTCTGACCAGTTTGGCTGCCTAGCTATCGGCAAGGCATTGGATAGCATATGCTAGCTAACTAGCTAATACTTCCCACTCGAATGAGTTTAGCAAGCCTACCTTGAGCGGAGAGCTGCCGCACATTGTTCACAAACTGCTCCAAGGCTGAAGCCATTATTTCCTGGGTCCAAAGTGGAGGTAATTTGCACTGTTTTTCATTCAAACGTCAGAAACAACTCCGTCCGGACTAAGACAGGGGGCCACACAGCCGCCACTGAGGTGAAGCTATCGCGATATCATAAAAACAGAACAGACTGCAACGAGATTTGCAAACCGACCACTGGATTCTTAAAGGGCCAGACACACGATTTGCTCAAAGTATTATCGTATTCTCTATTTTTGATAAATATATTTATTATTTAGAACTGACAACTTAGTGTCCTTGTCATATATCTTAAAGGGACTACAGTTGTATATTTTCGACTGCAGTGCTAGTTTTTCCTTTAAGTAAAAATAAATACAGGAAATGACGTACAATTTGCCGGGTTTTCAACGAAGATGGTATAAAATGTAAGAGCTCCTGTGTAACTGACTTTACAGAATCCACTGACTACAGACTGGACACCAAACACATCAAGTGTTCAGTTCAGTACAGTATTAAAATGGGTAAAAACACTGAATAAAGCAGTTTCATACTACATATCAGTGTTTCTTGTACGCTGCTTGGAACGTCACACTGGTATCTTAATGTGTGCTCATCATATTTTGGATCCAAATGTTCAGGAGGTTTTTACCAACATTATCCACAGAGGTCTCCTCCTCGCAAAAACAAATTGACTCGGCAATTTCAACACTTAAAAAACATTGAATAAAACAGTTGTTGCAGAGGTGCTGTTAACGGTAGTGGCTGACACGAAAACGTGAATGAGAGCCACGTTTGAGAGCCAGTGTTTGGTTTGTCCATTGTGGGCTACTGTATAAACATGGTGGTGCAACATGGTGATCTCTGTAGAGAAGGACCCGCTCCCTGTCTAGATACAAACAGCTCATTCAAAGGTAAGAAAATTCTTATTTTCAAGTGATTACACATTAAAGAAAACATGTTATGTTCCATTTCTGCCAATATTAGGGATAGGAATCACCAGAGGCCCCACAATACAATATTATCATGATACATAAGTCATGATACAATATTAACACAATTTTTAACATGTTGCAATATGTTGAGTCTGGCAATAAAATATATTTATTACCTTTTTTCAACTGTAAATTATCAGACTCAGACAACTTTATTAATCCCATTAGGGGCAATTGGTTTGAGCAGCCCAGCACAACAACATGTGAACACAACAATAAACACGTAGAATAAAAATACAAAGATGCTAGGAATTATGTCCCCAAAGGAAGACTTTGTCAAGTCATGTTTTATCGAATAAAATACAGTTAGTCTGTTTATCTCACTTAAACCATTTTTTTTTTTTTACAGCAAAATGTATCTAGTAAACTGAAAAGCAACTGATCATAGTATTTTAGTAGACTACCAATTGTTTAATTTGTATTTGTAATATTAATAATTTATATAATAAAAAAATTGATACTTGGTGTCCGTGTAACAATACGATATTGACACACAAAAATAGTGTGATACTATGCTGTATCAATTTTCCTCCCACCCCTAGCCAATATATCTTCCTAAATCCTACACACTGGACCTTTAATATAGGGCCTATAGTAATATTTTTTTTGCTTCATTGCCATACCACCATATGTCTAGCTTCCAATAGTGTTGGTGTAATGAAGCATACTGAAGTGCACTGTAATTGTGATTGGTGGCAAATGCAAAATGTATAAAACCGATTTACAATCACTGAAAATGAGCAAAAGAAAAAAAAAAATACCACAACTCAAATAATACAAATACAAAATAAAGGATTGGTTATGACTTGTCACATTTAGGCAAAAATAAACTCCACCCATGAAAAAAACTAGATAAATAAATAATCATAATCATAATAAAAATAATGGTGGTAACACATTAACATACACGTTTTTCCGAACTGGTTTACAACTTATTGAAGATGAGAAAAAATTGATTTGAAAACTGTATAACTGCAGTTTGTGCCTATACAAGGCTCACACACAAATCAGTGGCGGAGTGAGCCATCCTGTTGTTGTCACATATCTTTGCAGTGAGCAGGCTCGTAGTACAGTGTGTTCTCCCTGCTCAGCTTTTCTCTCCTTGGTGCTGCAGTACCAGCTGTGTACTAGTCGGTGTTGCTCAGGAGGCACCAACAGCCAGATGTTACAGATGCTGTGGGTTTGAGAAAGGCTCTGGGTCGCTGCCGGGAAGTTAATACACACTGACAAACGATGCAAACAGCTCCCATTACACTGTGACCAAAGGCATGTCACATTTGACCTGCCTGCTGCTGTGCGGCTAGCCTGTCAGCTAAAGTTAGCCACCGACCGGTAGCAGCTGTCTGGCTGTGACACAAAACTTTACTCAAAGATAAATAACACCACAATACAAAGTGCACGGTTTAACCGCCGCAGTATTAAGAAAACTTTCCGACTTCCATGCGGACTTTGTCCAGTGTCTCCAGCCGCCGTTAGGAGAGGGTTAACTCTAGTTACAGTACCGCAGCTGCAGCCGCTCAGTCAAGGTTCAACAATGTTGTTACTGTACGGCACCGCACGCCTACTAGGAAGAGGGAAAACTATGCTCCGTGATCCGGTTAAGAGGATTTGCGGAAACATGTCTTCCGCCTCGGGTAAGAGACTGCGGGTTCTGGTCGACATGGACGGGGTTCTGGCGGACTTCGAAGGGGGGTTCTTGAAGAAGTATCGAGCCCGGTACCCGGAGGAACCTCACATCACCCTAGAAGACAGGAGAGGGTTTTGGGTGTCAGCGCAGTACGGGCAGCTGAGGAGTGACCTGTGTGTAAGTGGCATGCATTCATGTGGAATATAGTTACTTGTAGTCACATTTGGAGTCCTACACAGAGCCAGATGCCCTGGAGCTGGGTCCCAAGGGTCCCTGGTAAAATAGTTATATTTGAACATAATTTAATTAACAATATTTCCCATTGACAGACTGTGTTGTAGATGCAGCTCTCACTCTGTGGAGTCTGCAGTTGTAGCTTGACATTAACCAACATGATATATTGCTGGTCACTCACACAGAAACATTCTTTAATGGGCTATATAGATCAGTGCTCGTCAGTTTTCTTTTGCTAGTGGTTCATTAAAGCAAAGCAATGATCAGAGTGGTGTAGTGGTAGGTAATGAGGTGGGTGTACTACTAGATAGATGGGTAGGATACCAAGCAGGAAGTGGGTGTACTCTGGGTGTGCACTTTGAGATTTGTATTCAAATGTAAAGTGCGTTATAAATAAAATCTATTATTATTATTATTATTACTCTCATATATATTCCAATTGGCTGATGGGTGGGTACACTGTAAACAGACAGGAAAACATGATGGAATTCCCTCCATACCTGTGTATATCCCACTGGTTTCCACCCTTTTTCCTTAAGGGCCCCTTTTTAATCATTAAGTTAACTGATGACACCTGACAAAGTGACATTTAATGGATATTTCATATATTATTTAATGCATAACGATCACATTGCAGAACAACTGTACAGGTAGCCCAAATATTGAACACAAAACCTGCAGGAAGTTTTGTGTAAAAGGAGCAATTTGTATCAATTTTGAGCAGATTATTTCCTGTGAATATTGCATGAGAGATGAGTTTCCTCTGTCAGGTATCTTTATAATTAATATTTAATTATTTTATTTGAATAATAATCAAAACTTGTATAATGTAGTTTCAGTTTAGTTTATTTAAGAAGGGACAGTGCAAATTAATAAATAAACATGGTATAAAAATGCCAAAATTAGCCAAAAGGCTATTTTTCAACTGTAGTCTCTACCTAAAATACAAGAAAGCACAAAAATCAAACAAACAAAAAAATGACACAAAAAATGAAAAGAAAACAGGGCATACAGTTTAAAAGACTTCTTTAAACGCATCAGCAAAAAATGATTTTAACATGTTTCTCTAGTCACAAGGATGTAATGATAATCAAATGTGTGATTAAGTGCATAACAATGATTTCATTTCATCTTCTTCACAGAAATAAATGCAGAGAAAAGTCTCATGACCCCTAGGGTGGGTCAGGACCCCTAGGCTGGGAACCAGTGCACTCAAACATATTGATAAAAAATTCTAATTAAAAAAAAAAAGAAGCTATGCTGTTACAGACAACCATGCACTTCCTTCAAATAAGCATCAGCAAATGTAATCATAGTCACAAATAAACTTAACATATTGGCAGTATTATTACTATTGAAGTGTACTGCAGCTCTGTGTGTGGTTTGGCCACATAGTGTTGCTGCACCCAGCCGTTGCTCAACTGCTGTGTGTACAATCAATGTCAAACACTTAAGTGTCTTTCTATTCTGTTGCATTCAAATGTTTTAAAAAGTGGAAAACTAGAATGTAATATTAATGTTTAAATTGTCAATCTTTTATGTTGCACTGCATGTGTAATGTATGTCGACAGCAGTGGCATTCATTTATTGCATATTTGTAAATTATACTGCACAGCTGTACTTGCATATAATAAATATTTTAACAGGAAATGGGGGCAGACCCCTAGAAACAGCCTTGACTGCACTACACCACTGGCAGTGCCTGTATGCACCCTCAGAGTGGTGCATGTATGCATTTGCATTGTGCTGACCTGTTCAATCTCAGCTAGCCTGAAACATAGCCAGTATCTGAAATGACAAAATGCAGAGCCTCTTATCCCACACTGTAAGAAAAACTACCTCCATACTGAACCATTACATGTTTTTCCCCACAGATGTTTTTCTGTATTGGTTTAAGTTCAGTGAACCAAACATATATATACAGTGGTGGAAAAAAGTTTTCGGACACCCCATGCATTTGTGAAATATTGCATTAAGAATCACTCTTAGGTCTTCAAGTGCAATTTCTTTTAGTACAGTCACAGCCAAAATACTA